>NW_024465952.1:0-105017 GCF_017591425.1 Ochotona curzoniae | reverse complement strand
ATTAGGAGGCTGGGCATTATCAGGGGTCCTCCCATCCCGCAGAAGAAATCAGCCAACACTTGAGAGAGTCTCAGAGGCACTTTATTCTGATCTTCCGTTAAAAACCATTATGACCGTTAATTCTGTTACGCTCCAGCCCCTCCCCTACCAAGCCCCCACTTATGTCAAACTTGTCCAATCAGCTTAAAGATCTGAGTATTTTAAAAAGCATCAACTAGATACCCTGATGTTCATGCAGTCCTACAAGCATGGTCACAATGGCCTTAAATTTCCTGAAATTCTGAAAAGTTGTGGAGTTTTTGGAAGAGGTTTTCTGTCTGACATCTCTTATACGCATACAACCTTCAAGCTCTGCTTTTTTTTATTATTATTGTTAATAACATTGTATTATGTGATACAGTTTTATAGGTACTGGGATTTTCCCCGCTGCTCCCACACACCGCCCCCCCGGTGGATTCCTCCACCTTGCTGCATAACCACAGTTCAAGTTCAGTTGAGATTCCTTCATTGCAAGCACATACCCAGCATAGAGTCCAGCATCTTCTTGTCCAGATAACTTTAGCGGCTCTTTGGGGAGACCTTCTCTGGTCTGAAGGCAGAGCTAACAAAGTAAAATCCCGGTCAGTTAAAAGCCCCAACAAAACATCAGCAACAATGTATAGTGTTATGGAATTGATTGACATAGTATTGGGAGCTCTGCTTTTAAAGCTACCCATTAATCCGAAAAGTAGTTTCTAATTGATACTGTTCTGATTTCAAACCCCCAAAAATGTTCTGTACTCAAATTTTCTCAAGTGGAGTGTATGATGAGAGTAAGTTCTATGTTTTAGCATGTGACTCACTAAGTCATTCACACAACACACCAAGAGGAGAAACTGTGCAGGACATCGTCACGTGTGGAAGAAATGAACCCAGGGCCAAGAGGTTCAAAGCTTTGATATCACAGCAGGAAAATGAGAGCCATGACGTCAGCTGAGGCTTTCTACTAGACAATCAAATCCAAGGAATGGGAGGCAGGTAGTAAATTCAGGTTATGATCTCCAGCATTTAGTTTAGATCTTTGGAGATCAAGCTTAATGTAACTGATCCAGTCACAAAAGGAATGTGGTTCTCTTCTACTACATGAGTTTTTTCTGTAGAAGAACCATTTTAATTTTCAGTTTGGTCTTATCTGTTGACAACATAGAATACAAGGAAGTGTCCAGGAGAAACCACCCATGGTAACTAAGTAATCAGCAATATTTTCCATGGAAAGGCTGTAAACATTTATGGTGCTGGAGATTTAAACGTAACAGCCTTTATCAATATCCTTGGAAGATTTTGCACACTGAAGGATCATTAGAACCCATTAGCTTGTGCCCTCATGATCAGGGCATAAGCTCCCCACCACCAATTTTGTCCTCAGTTTCTCACCATGAAACAAGCTTAGTCAGCCTCCTTCCGCTGTGTCATAGGGAGTGATGAGGGAGGCTGGCAGCAGCTTTCCTTTTCAAAAAGTCACAGAAGTGACACACTTACACATCTCTACACTGAACAAACAGAATACTGGTCTGGGAATCTATAAGTGTTTCATTTAAAACACTTCTACATGATTTTCTCTTGAAAACAGGAGTAATTAAAACAATAAAATTAATAAGTACAAATATTTCTCAAACATTTTAAAACATATATGTACATATACATGTGTAACCTTAGGCATTATCAGTTAACTCCATAATATTCCAATCACAGATTCATGGAGTCTCATGTTTATGGGATCTGGACCAAGAGCT
This sequence comes from Ochotona curzoniae, assembly GCF_017591425.1. Taxonomy (NCBI): domain Eukaryota; kingdom Metazoa; phylum Chordata; class Mammalia; order Lagomorpha; family Ochotonidae; genus Ochotona; species Ochotona curzoniae. Next base: position 103,245 of record NW_024465952.1, on the reverse strand, counting down.
GGTGGAGTTCTATTTCCTGGTTTGACTTCTCAGGGGATTTATCCAGGATTTCACTAGTAACTAGTCCATGTACCCATAATCTATGCCCCTCTGCCGTCAAGCTGTTGCATTACTTTTTTGTAGAATTAATATTGCCAGTTATTATTCCCTATGCCAAACTTGAGATTATAAATGTGTGTGTGTTTATATGAATATACTCTTTTTGGTTTCATGTAAACTTGAAACATGTATTGCTCCAGCTTAAATGGAAAAGAGCAAAGTGCAATGTCCCTCCCTGCTATTCCTTGTGTTTCATTTCTTAAAAACCCTGTATATCTCTGTAGGTTGCACTGAGGAGAGGAAAAAAAGCTGCTCAACTTCTCTAAAGTTTCCAAGTAGTAAGCTTCAGTATTTTAGAAGACACTTAAAATATACATCTAGTGTTACATTTGAAATGCATATATGTTTTTGTGCCAAAATTAATTCAGGCAAGATAAAAAAATTTATCAAGGAGAAGGTTACAGGCTGTTTGGGGGTATGCGTGTGTGTGTAGGATGGGTTATGAATGATCTGAGCTAGGTCAATAGAGAACCAATAAAGAAAACAGAACATAAATTTAGTACTTTTGTCTTAAAGAATTATCCATCTTATTTTAATCAATCCTGTTGCATACTCAGAAAAATTAAAAGATTCTTGTAGATTGTAACCCTCTTTTTTTTCTTGGTTTTGTTTTTATTTTTTATTTTTCTATTTTTTTTAATTTTACTTATTTTTATTAATATCATTTTATGATACATTTTCATAGGCACCCCCAATTTTTCTCACCCCTTAGCCATGTTCCCACCCCCTACTGAGTTTCCTTATATTATTACTACAGTATAGTCTTCATACAGAGTCATATGTCCATCATTGTGGGCATGGACAATGGCAGAAGAGTCCAGCATCCTATTGTCAAGATATAGTAAACAGTTTATTGGGAATCCATCTTTGTCTGGAAGTAGAGATGCGTACTGCATTGCATCCTCACATCTGGATGTGATAGTTTCTGTTACACAGTTACCATAACTCCCCTTATATAAAAAGCCACAATACAAAACCAACAACAAAAAGAAAAAGTCGAAATTTACAACACCATGAAGTTAAATAACATGGTACTAAATGATTAATGTGCTGTTGAAGAAACAAAAAACAAATTCAAGAGCCATCATAAAGAAAATTGTGCTACTGTGTGATATGTGAATTGTTGAAGAATTTGATGAGAAGAAAGTGTTTTGAAGAGATGAAACTAACAAGAAAAACAAAAATCCATGAGATATAGTTTCTGCTGATCTTTGTTGGTGACATGTCTCCTCCTGTAGGCAACAAATAGATGAGTTTTTTAAATCCAGTCTGCTAATCTATGACATTTGATTGATGAGTTTAAGCCATTTACATTCAGGGTTACTATGAATGGGTGATAATTTAGTCATGTCATTTTAGCAATGGGTTGTTCATTGATTTAGTCTTAAGTGTTATTTTACTGGGATGTTCTTCACATTTGCCTTTGGTTTTGGTGGATGCTATTTGTTTTCTGGTGAAGAGAACATCTTGAAGTATCATTTGTAGGGCAGGTTTGAAAGAGGCAAATTCTTTTAACTTTACTGTGGAAGGATTTTATATCATTTTCAAAGACAAAGGAAACTTTTGCTGGATATATTATCCTGGACCAACAATTTATTGCTTTTAGAATCTGGAATATACTGCCCCACCTTCTTTTGGCCTGTAGAGTTTCCTGTGAGAGGTCTCCTGTGAGTTTAATTGGCAGTTCTTTATATATCAGTTGATTTTTTTTTTTCACATGCACATTGAAGGATCTTTTCCTTAGGTTTGATTGAAGAGAGCTTGATGACCATGTGTCTTGTTGAAGTTCATTTTTGATCAAGCCTATTGGGAGTTCTGTGCCCCTCCTGGATGTTTTCTCCCAATTCTTTCTCTAGATTAGGGACATTTTCCCTTATTATCTCATTGAGTATATCTTTAATCCCAATTTTTCTTTCTGCCCCTTGTGGAATCCCATAATGCTTATATTTCACCTCTTAAAAGTGTCTTTTAATTCTGGAATACTTCTTTTTTAAGCCTGATCCATCTCTCCTTCCAGCTTTTTGTTTGTTTCTCCCTGATGACAGGAAATATCTTCTAATTTTGAGATTCTTTATTCTGTTTGATTTGTTCTATTTTGGAAACTCTCCACTGTATTTTTAATTTGCTCCACTGTATGCTTCATTTCTAATATATCAGCTTGCATTTATTTCCAGTGTAATATATTCCTTAAATTCTTTGAATGCCTGCTTTACATACTTCTCATTGTTGATAAGAAGCTTTAGCACAAATATTTTGAATTCCTTTTCCCCCACTTTCTTGATGTCTTCCCCAGTGAACTCTGAGGTTGACAAAAGGCTTTTGCTCCTTTGCAGGAGAGTCATCAGTGATATTCATTGTGCCTCTGTCTTTCCTTTTGCACTTTGTCATTGTACTTCTGTTTAGCAGATTCTTGTCTTTGGAACAGGTTCCCGAGCTATGTAACCTAAAGGTCTGCAATTTTACTTTTTGCAGTTGGTACATGGCTCTTTGTTTGCAGTCACTTTTGTCACTTCCATCAGCAAGTTCCAAGTTTAGGTTCTTATGTTAGATTTCCGCGATGGTCTCCATAGTCCCAGCTCCTGGCTCACCAGTCTCCACCTCCTGTGATATCATTCTGAGGCCACACCATTATCTGCACAAGCTTTCTTTCACTTCTCATTGGAACAGGACCCAGGGTTAGGGAGACTCCAGAATTCTACATAGCTAGATTGATGGTGGTACTGATCTTGCCGGAACCTGTTGGCTATTATGTCTGAGTGCCACATGGACCCATTTTGACCCGTAGCATGCCAAATTCAGTATTATTTTCCCTCTGGGTCTATTGCAACGCACTGAGCTCAGTGAGTTTGCTCCAGCTTAGTGTATGCACAGCTCACTGTTGTCCCTGCAGGCTTAAAATCTTCCCCCACAATGTACAAAATGGCACTTGATTTACTACTACTAGAGTTATTGATCTTCTGGCCTTTAGGTCTGAGGGCTAGCCAGACCTATCTTGGGTAGAGCCTATAGGATGCCACATTGTTGCTGTTCACTGAGCTAGAAATGAGGTCACTCCCAGGTCAGTACAAACACAGTACTGTCCATAGCCTTTGCCTCCTTAAATAAATGGACCTTGATACAGCTCTAGGAGGCTGACAGGGCTATGAAATCTATCCTGTTCTCCCACTGCCCATCTGAGATCCGCCACTCTGTCTCTGCTCCTGGTCAAATCAAACAGACCAGCAGGATGGGCAGGTCTTTGTCTCAGTTCACCTCCTAGCTCATGGTGAAGTCCCTTCTCAACTGGTTGCTGGTGTATTCTGGCTGATAGTGTGATTCAAATCACCACTTGCTGAATGCCCCTGGGGTATCAGTCACAGCAACACCACACCATTGTTTTTGCTGCTTTCCCATGTCTGTCAGTCTCCAGGTACCACTGTGCTATCTATCTGTCCTCTCCTATTTTTTGGAATGTGCCCTCTCTGCTTCACAATAGCTAATGTTTCTCCATCTGTTTAAACGTGTCTTTACTCTAATCAACCTTTTTTACTCTTCTTTTTCATAGATCTTATTTACCACTCATTAACATGAATAAGCATGTTTCTAATTTTTATGTGCTACATCTAAGGCCTCAATGACATAGTTGTTACTGAAGTATGTCCAGAGATCCATCCAATTGTTTTCTTCATGTCTCCATCTTCTTAGTTCTAACTAATGTCATTCATTCTTTTTTAGTTATTATTTTATTCATAAAAAGGGAATAAACATACTTTCATTTGTTTAATAGTTAAAATTTTTCTCTGTGCTTTTTTTTGGGCTTCAATAATTTGCCAATGATAGCATGTTGCTGTATTAAATAAGTAAGTTTTATATTCTGATTTTGGGTGAGCCAGGCCCGGCCAAGCTATAGTACCCCTTGGCAAGTGCCGAGGTGGGGTAAACTCCAGACTGGGCTGCTGCTCCCAACCAGCACAAATGAAACCCAGGAGGTGAAGTGGGATGCACCCAATGGTGGGGGCTATTGGGCCCTACTCCTACTGGTAAGCATGAGAGCTGGAATGGGGGCAGACTAAGATGGACAGGGCCACAATATCTGATGGCTTACATGTGAGCTGGATCAGGGCAAGCTAGGATGGGCTGACTCTAACTCATGGTACATGCATAAGTCAGAGTGAGTGTGGGTGGGGATTTGCCTCTGCATCAGCTGAAAGTTGCTGGCATGGCTAGACAGATGGTGGTACATATTGGCACCAGTGTGGATTGGATAGTGGGGCTGGTTGAGATGAACTGGACTTCAATGCCCATTGAAATGTATGAGAGCTGAATGGGCAATGGGACAGACAGGACCAGTCAGCTGTACATACTGGCATTCACATGAGTATTCCATATTACTTTTCAGAGAACTTTAGAGTAGAATTGGCAATATTTTCTGAATGCCAGGTTACATCTGATTGGTGGATGGCTGGACTGGCATGAATTTCGTGAGCTGTGAGAAAGGAGAAATGGCGCAGGGTCCAGGGTGGGATACTGGAATAAGTCCTTACAGCTAGTATTTACAGTCTTGTGTAATCCTCTCTTTAAATAATTTGCTTCTAATTATATTACAACAAATTGTGATGTTTGTCTTGAGAAGAACCTTCTTCCCTCACTGTCTCTGAAGGACTACAATGTCACACTTGGGAAACAATGAGGTCAGGAAATGATGGAACATTCAGTTTCCTGCAGGCAGGAACTGAGGCTCTTAATCTAATGAGCATTCAACTGCAGTGCTGCAAGTATCTATGTACATTGAACTGATCCCTTCATTGTCAAAATCCCAGCAGTGACCAACAACTTGACTGTAGCAAAGGTCATGGATTTAGCAAGCCATGCTGATTCCTGATTTAGGATCCTGTTCCACAGTATCAGTGAGGTAAGTATGTGCTGTTTCAAACCACTATGATTGTGGTAAATTGCAGTAAGGATAAATAGTATAAGTGTATCCATAATTACTCTGCTGAAAGCCTAAACAATCAAAATAAATCAAATAAACAAGGAGAATATGATCATTATAAAAATAATAAAAAATAAACACTTTGATGAGTCTAATCTTTTATATGTATTTTTCATTGATGATCTTGTATTTTTAAGCTAAACTTAAATCATCTCAAATTTACAATATTTTTATTTCATATATAATTAACTTATTCAAAGGCATTTTTAAAGAACATTTTTAGAGTTTTATTTATGGTACCAGCACACTGGCTCAACAGAGTAATCCTTTACCTGAAAGCACAGTACCCTGTCTGTGAACTGGATCCTTTCCCACCTGTCTCTGCTTCTGATCCAGCATCCTGTTTACAGACTGGGAAGGCAAAAGAGGAAGATTCAGACCCTTTGGACCACTGTACTCACCTTGGAGTCACAGAGGGTGCTTCTGGGTCCTGGATCCTTCTCCTTGCTTCAGAAAGTTCAGCTCTGGACATTGTGGCCATTTGTGCATTGAATCCAAAAATTTATCTATTCAAGTGTAAGAATTACAGAGAAAGAGAAACAGAAAAACAAAGTGAATCTCTAATTTGCTGGTTCACCTTCCAAATAGCTGTACAATCAGAACTGTGCAAATCTAAAACCAGGAAACAATTGTTTTATCCAGATCTCCCACTTAGGGTCAGCATCACATTGCTGCTCCAAGACAATCAACATGGAGCTGCATCAAAAGTGGAGCAGCCAGGACACAAAACAGCACCCACTGACATGCCAACAGTAGAAGTGACAACTTTACTAAGTCACAATAAAGCCTTCAATATTGTCTTTATAAAATATGTTGATATTGTGTGTATACACAAACATATGCACAAAAAATTATTTTTATATACTTTTTCATTGGTTGGAACCACTTGAATTATACTGAATCCTCTTGTTCTAATGTTCAGGAAGTTTATTATCGCCACTGTCATTTCATGATGTATGTATTTTTTTTTTTTTTGGTTTAACCTCTTTTTTTATGTTACTAGATTTTTTGATTTTTTACTATTTTATATTTGCATGCATTTATTTAACTCTTGGGATCTATGAAAACGATCATTCTTCTGTTTTACCTATTATTTTGGCAGGTTCTCCTATACTTTTTATTAACACACAGAGGACAGATTAATTGCAATCCATAGGTATTGTTCCAGGAAGACAACCACACATTCTTATCTCTCTTGTTCCCTTTCAATGCCCTTCTTGTCTTCACAAGCTTTTGCAAAGAAATACTTTCTAATTATTTTTATATTCATAGATATAATTCACCAGCAATGGTTATATCTGATAAGTAGTAATATTATATTATATGTGATCTCTGAAGTACCCTGTATTCATGATAATACCTATTAGTTGAAAATGTCTAATTTCCTATGACATTATTGTATTAGCAATATTTTACTAAAATATTTTCATTTATATTTATATATATCACTTGTTTCTCAATACTTATCAAGTTTCATTTACATATTACTTAAAGAGAATTATTATATGATAAATATTTCTTAAGCTGAAGTGCCCCAATCATAAATTCTCAACTCTTACACAAGGTTGTTATAACTTGTAATTCTAAGATAATGTAACTAATGTATAAATCTGCTCTGAATTATGATGAGCATGGATAACAGTAAAGTTTAAAATCACTCAGATATAATGACTGAATAATGTTTCGCATTTTGCTTATAATGCCTTATTGATTGATTATTACTCATCTGTTTTCTAGTATAAGAAAAAAGGACCTAAGGAAAATTTTATTTCTATTTCAGCAGAAAATAAGCAACTTAAATAACTAAACACAAAAGTAAATCATTCTTATTATTGTAATTATTTTTTATTATCACTTGTGTATTAGTTTTATGGGGATGTCATCTAAAAGCACTTCAAAGTGTGTGCCCCAATATCTTAGGTGTCTCATAGCTCTATAGGATGTAAGCCTGAATCAAGATATTGGTGTAGTTGGTTCCTCTGAATTTTATGAGTAAGAATCTGTATGATGAATTCCTGTAACATCTGATAGTTCACTGTTAATTATCAGTATTGCTTACTTTGTAGAACTTTGTCATCACATAGCTGGTCCCATTGTCTCCTGACATGGTCTTCTCATATCATTCTGGGAGTCAAACTACATCCTTCTTTAAGCACATTCATTAGCACATATTTTAATTCATCCCAATTATTAATTATAATTAATACATAATCAGTTATTATATATCATATCTCATATGATAAGATCCATCCTGAACCATCCAAATTAATCATACCAGCAATGACCCTATTCCCTAATGAGATCATCTCCCAAGATAATAGCTGATAAGATTTCAATACATGAATTTCAATATATGAATTTCTGAGGGACAGACCACAATTTTTATTTATGAAGATTAAATAATAATCATGTACATTGATGAATTTGCACAAAATTAATGTAACTGTGTGGCAACAATGAAATTATAAAACTCAAAATTAACATCATCACAATATATAGCCTATCAGGATCAAATCTGGTAACTCATAGACAACTAACTCGAATCGGCACTAGACAATAGTAAAGCTACACAGGCATAAGGGGGGAATCAAGAGCAATCCTGACAGCCTCTTAACAGGAGGTTGTGCGTATGGAGCATTGGGGAGACCCCAGAGTGGAGCGGGTGAACAGGAGGAGGCTCATATCCCAACCCTGAAGACTCCCAGATCCTCACCAAGGGCTATCAGTATGGACACCAAGGGCTACATCCCAACCACTAAGTAGACCACGGGAAATAGGAGTGCCTTTGGAGGCCGAGAACTCTGAGGTCACCCACCCCCATCTGGAGCCTCCAAAGGGAAAGGAAGAAGTCCAGACTCTGCCGTGCAGAAACCAGCATCATTGGAAAGACAGCCAGGAACCCTGAGCAGTCTGCAGAAACAGAAGAATAATAAACTTCCTTCAGGACTAGGGAGGCAAGCTTTCTCTGGTCCTTGCCTAGCTCCAGCTCTGGGTCCCCACCCTCTCTCACGATGACCGTTAGGATCATTCCAGAAACCCCTCAAAACAAATGAACAAATGAACAAACAAACAAAAAACTAGAATGGACAAACAACAAGCAAAGTTTAGAATCAGACAGGAAATGATCAGCCGGGATTCACTCATACCTCATTAGGTGGGACACAAAGATTAGTTACACCTCACTGGAGTATTGGGGATTTCTCTGCACACCCCTCCTAAAAAAATGTTCTGTACCTAAACTGATGACACATGTCTTGCTAGAGTTATAAGCCAGTTCAGACCATCCAAAAAACAACCAAGTTCAGCAAAATCATGCTTCAACACTATGAACAGCTAAATACTAAAATGAAAATAGACACAAGACAGCTGAGTAGTAATCTATAACTGATTTGAGGTGTATAGAACCTGGTTGAATATAAACCAAAAATTGAAATGTCTATGAAGAAGTCACAGTTGAGAACCTGCATTTCCTATTAACATATTGGTTAATCAATACCATGTTAATTAATGCCATAATATTGTAAATTGTTATTGATGTTATGTTGGGGCTTTTAATTGATTGGGATGATACTTTGCCGGCTTTACCTTCAGACCAGAGATAGTCTTACCAAGAAATCATTGAACTCACTAGGATAATAAGATGCTGGACTTTACGCTTGGCAAAAACTTCCAATGAAAGAACCTCAACTGATTTTGAATTGTGGTAACACAGCAAGGTGGAGAAATCCACCATGGGGAGAGGGTTGGGGAGGAGTGGGGGGAATCCCAGTGCCTATAACACTGTGTCACATAATGCAATACAATTAAAAAAAAAAAGAAAAAGAAAAATTATCCACCCTCATGCATATTTCTAAACAATGAAAATTGGATGAATATGTATATTTAGAATATTGTAAGAGGACTCTGTGAGTCAATATGCAACCATTAAAACCAGAGATACACATATATGATTATACAGAGACCTGCAGTCTCAACATACAACCTTCTCCCAACACACTTCTGTCATTTATATGATGTCACTATATAAGTGATAAAGGGACCCTAGAGATCATCTGTGCAGGTTTTGTACACCATAAACTGGAAGCATTTAAAAAAGTCAATGACCATCACGACATAGTAATGCCTGTGATCCTGTGTATGTAGAAACATACACAGCATGGTACACTAGTTCATGACATGTGATATTATGGATTTGTAAAAGGATTCAAGTGTTTACAGTTATAAATCTTTTAAATGTGCCAAGAAAGCTAAAAGACTTGAAGAAACAGTGAATCACATAGTTGAATTCACTTAAAATATATTAAAACTTTTGTAATAATAATTCTACATATGAATTTTATCAGTAATTGTGAGAATCCTACATGGCAGAAATTATTCTCAAACAAAGAGTGAAGGTTTGATGTTCTAAGGGTATAAGCATCTTGCAAACCTCAGAAAATAAGATTTTTTTGTTTAGTGAAATATGTATCATTTAAGTTGTAGTTAATACAACTTTGCATTATAAAAAAAAATTAACACCCTCACAATGTTTCCTTTTTGGCTGTCTCAGTACAACCCCCCCCCTTATTTATAAATAAGCATTGCAATCATATCCATTAGCTTGATGGAACATGGATTTAACAATATACATGATTTTTGAAAGAAAGAAATCTATTACAATATACCTATTGGAGGTAGCAACAGGATAACATTTGAATTTTCAATTTGTTCAGCTGCTGAATGAATGCTGATATCCAATAGGAGAAACACAGAAGGACATTTCAGAAATTTCCTAGCCACAAGACAAGGATCACCTGATAGGACACCAAGACTCCACTACATGACGCCTATAAATACTCCATGAAAAAGATACACATACTCTAGGACCTGAGTGTGAATAGCTGGAAAGAAATAGGAAAATGAGCAAGAGAAACTATTCTCAGCTCAGGCCACACAGACCTGTAAACACAACTGTAAGAATAAAAAAGGATGGACATGCGCTTTCAAAAGGGCCAAATTAGTAAGAAGATAAAACAATAAAATATATGCACCTCAACACAACTCTGCTCACATATATATACAGAAATTACTCTATGATCTCAAGAGAGAGATAGACTCCAACTTAGTAATAGTGAGTGACTTCAACACCGCCTTCTCATTAATGGATAGATCATTCAAACAGAATATCATCAAATATACATTAGATTTGAGACATACTGTTGAGAAAATGAACCCAACAGACATTTATGGAATGTAATCCAACAGTTATAGAATAAACATTTCTTCTCGGCAGTAAATAGAATACTTTCTGTGGTAGACCATAATTAGTCCATGGATCAAGTCTCAATAATTTTTTAAAAAACTGAAATTACATAATATATCTTCTCAAAAAACAGGAAATAAATCTAGATATCAAGAACAAGAAGAAAAATAGAGCATTCAAAAATACATGGAAATTTCACATCATGCTACTGAGTGACAAATGGGCAAATAATGAAATATTAAAAGAAATCAGAAACTTTCTTGAAATTAATGAAGACACAGCATAACAGACTGACACAGAGTAGCTATAGCAAAGAAGCATTCAGAAATAATTTTTAGTATTAATTGCTTATGCTAAAAGATAAATTTTTCAAATAAATGACTTAATAATACATCTTGAAGACAGGCACAAGCAGGAACAAACTAAACACTAAAATTGCAGTGGGTAGGAAATAATGAGGATTAGAAAAGAAATAAACAAAGTTAAACTAAAAAAAAGACTAAACTGATTGGACATTTACAGGAGTTTTCCATTTTATTTTTCAAAAGAACTTCATGGTGAAATTGGTAAGAATTTAGGAGGCTTTTTTTCACATGATTATTTTTTAGCTTATTTTATGTCCATTTCTTGACAGATTCACATGATTTGCACTCATCTCTTTGCTTTAAGCTTAGGGTCTTGGTCTTCTGCATCCAAGTGCAAATCTCAAGTGAAAAACTCAACAAGCAGAAGAGGAAATGTCCCTTCCAGCAGGACAGTCAACAGGGGTCGCAACCACCTAGGAGAGAATGGGGGACAAGAGACACGAAGAATGGACAGCAAGAAAGGATGTCTGATCAAGCTGTCAGTTTATTGGTTTTGAGTGTTTGTGTATTCTTCAGTAACTAAGGCTCAGGGAGGAAAGGAGAAACTGAGATGCAAGCCGTGGTCTCAAGACTGTTCTTGAGCAGCCACCATATTAACAATAGTAACCAACATATCAACAATAGTATAGGTAATCAGTAACAAGATGTCAGCAGGTACAGCATAAATCACATTCTGAAACAGTTGCTAGAAACAATTGAAGCTAAGCGTGTGATTAGTTTCATAACTTCTTTCCCAAGCATCTAGCCAGCCAGGGATTTTCCACTGCCCCATAGTTCTATATTCAAATTGACTTCAGTGTGACTATAGTACATGACTCCTGACAAGGAAACTGACAGAAGGGGAGAAAATATTTACAAACTATGCAAGTGAATAAAGGATTAACACCCAGGATCTATAAAGAGCTCAAGAAATTAACAACAGTGCACACAGCCCAGTTAAGAAAGGGCAAAGGACATGAGCTGGCATTTTGAAAAGATTAATTTTGAATGGCCCACAGATACATGAAACTATGTTACATGTAGTTAGCCATCACGAAAATGGAAACAAAACCCACAATGAGATTTCACCTCATCTCAGTGAAAACAGCAATCACGCAAAAATTAGAAAAAGAAAACAAATGTTAGCAAGCAATCAGGTAGGCAAGTATGCATCTTACCATTGTGTAAAGTAAACTCATACAACCATTATAGAAGCCAGAGCACAGTATCATCAGAGATATGAGACTAGACATTTCATATAATCCAATCATGCTACTCATGGAAATGCATCCAAGTGAATAAGGTGTTGATATGAAGCAGTTACTGTGCCCCTTGGATATGTCAGCCATGAAATGATACAATCTTGTCCTAAATGTTGATTCAACTAGAAATCATATTTTAACCTAAATAGTCCCAAAAAGATAAATATCCTGTTAATTCAGAATACAACTTAATGTGTAAGAATGAAATTGACATTTTCTGATATGATTGTTATTTTTAGGCCTTATTTACAATCATGTGATACTATGATTTTCAATCATCACAATTCTTGAATATCATGGTTAGTCTTAAGATAAACTTGTGATAATGTAGAGAATCACAACTATTTCTTTGCAAAAAGAAATATGTGTTTGAAAGAAACTTTGAGGTTAACATTGTTACAAACTGTGATAGCCTTATTCATCTGGTGTTACTGTAACTTTGTACATTCTGATCAACTTGTTTCATTTCCATGTTTGTCATCTTTTCCTTCAGCTTCTAGTAATAAACTTTTCACTCTGGCTTATACTATTGAGTGTATTTTAAGACTTATTTTTATTTTAAAGTCAATTGTATAAAGAGAGGAGAGAGAGAGCAATGGATTTAGGGAGACAAAGAGAACACTGCAAATCTCTGTTCACTCCATAAATACCTACAATGACCCTGATGGGGCCAGGCAGAAGTCAGGTATCTGGGACTTCATTCAAATTTCCAGCAAAGATAGTAGGGTCCCATGGACTTGCTCTATTTTCTACTGCTCTTTCAACTCCATTAGCAATGAGCTAGATTTGAAGCTGAACTGCCAGGACTCAAACCCAGACCCATATAGAATTTTAAGCATCTCACATGTGAAATGATACACCTTTGTTTTTCTGAACATATCATTATACTTTAGCTTATAACACTCTGACTACATCGTGTACTGCCCTAACATTTACATGAGTATTCTGTATTACTTTTCAGAGAACTTTAGAGTAAAATTGGCAAGATTTTCTGACAGATTTTTTTTTCTGACTGATAAACCTAATTTTAGGCCATCTCTTGACTCAGTCACATGATCTCCACATCTGTCTTCACTTCTTTTTCCTTTGTGGATTTCAAAATTAATGGTTATCTACATTTTGGCTTCTTGAACTTTTCTTATATTAAGTTTCCTTCTGATCCTCTCTGCCCTTATTGCTTCATCCCCTTTTCTTCCTGTGCTATATATTCTTAGGCATCTGTCTTGCAGTTGATAGTGATTACTTCCTTATTAGGTCGTGAAATAAAAAGCAATAGTCCTAAAAATGATAGCTACTTCCCCTCAATGAAAAATCTCTTTAGTTGTATTCTATAAAATACTTTTGCTGCAGAGAAGTACTCATATTTTTCTCAAAATATTGTGTAATAAGAACCTAACACAAGTTCCTATTTATCACTATTTTAAAGAATTTTTATAACACCAAATGTAGCCTTGACATAATCTAATGCATATCAGTTGAACATATTTTTATGTAACTCAAAGCATTAAATAGTTCACGTGATTTTATCCGTGCTTTTTCTTTTTAGTCTGCCACGTTATGAGCTATTCTCTCATGATTTTAGTTTGTAGTATTATTCAAGTAAATTCCATTGAAAACATATCTCTAAATTCAAAAACCACTTCCTCAGATAGTTCTACAAATTTCAGTGTCACATTTTAAGAATTGCAAATGTTCTTCTAAACATTTGTTGGATATTTGCATTATGGAAAAATAATTTATAGATGACAAAACTACTGGACCAAATTATATTTATTTTTCTACAATTTTTAAAAGATTTATGAAGCACATTTTTATTTGACTCTCATTTCTTTACATATTAGGTGACATTCTTCTAATTGGTATTATCAGAGGAATGGTTGAGAGTTTTGTTTCAGTGAGGAAACAAATATGGTGCAAGAAATATTGTAGATATGAGATTTAAACTGTGTATTCCTTGTAGTATTAAAAAAACTTATGAATGCATGTTTGTACACTGTTGTTTCACATATAAGCTTGGTAATTAGTTATTATCATAACCCTCATTCCTCGTTACTTTAAGAATACTTCTGGAATTCAAAAATGGCCGACATAGGAGGAAGGCTGTGAGAGAGCGCGCAGTGAGAGAGGGATAGAATACTACAGAAGCAGCAAAGAGGAACAGCAAAGAGCTGCAGGCAGAGGTGCGTGAGGTTTCCTGGACAGTGTGGAGCCAAAAAGATTCACACAACTCAGAAGAACAACAAGAAAAAAAACAAAACAAAACAAAACATAAGGCAGGGAAGACTGCATCAAGCTTCAGACCTGCTGAGTCACCTTTAAGGGTAGCCGACAGGAGACGCAGCTGGCCCAGAGACAAGGAAGCCCAAAGGGATCATCACTTGCAAAGGTCTTCAACAGCAGCAGAGGCAGACTGCAACAGCCTGAGGTTCTAGTGAGCCGGGGAAGGGTTAGCAGCTTCTGGAGGCCGCCCTCCAGGGGCAGGCACAAAGCCTGAGCCTCTTGGGTGCTCCTCTCACCACCCCTTCCCACAGAGGTTCCAGCTTCTGGGGACACAGGGCAAGTGCCTTGAAACTGCCGAAACTGTGCCTTGGAGGTGGCGCACAGTGGTCCTGTGTGTTGAGGAGGCACAAAAAAAGGGCCCTGAATATTCCTGCGCAGTGCGGGCCAGTGAATCTCAGTGTGCAGAAGCTACCAGAGAGTGTCTGTAACCCCCCCACACCCTGATATCCTATGGATTGGCAACACACCAGGAGGGTTCTGAACACCTCCGCACCAGGCTGTGCAGTCCCTCCTCATAGGAGCCCCTTACAAAGAACACCTGGCTAACCACTTGCCGCACAGTTCTGTGAGCAGGGGACACACCAGGAGGTCTCTGAACACTCCCATGCTGTGCTGTGTGACCCCACTGCGCAAAAGTCACTTTCATGGTGCGCCTGGGTCACTCCTTTGCCGCAGTCCTGTGCAAGGGGGTCACATTAGGAGAGCTCTGAGCACCCCAATGTTGCATGCAGGAGCCACGCCAGAAAGTGCATGGGTCACCCCTCGCCCACAGTCCCGTGCATGGGAGACACACCATCTGGGCTCTGAAAAATCCTGCAGTTCCTGGCACTGAGGACACACCGAGAAAGCACATAAAACCTTCTACATCCTGTGGATTCCCGTAAAGGTGTCGCACCCAGAGAACGCCTTCATCCCTCCACACCCTGGGGTGCCGCACCTGTAGAGTGGGTGCCCAAAGTGTGCCTGGAATCCACGGGGCCTCCAAGGTGGTGCCCTACAGTCCCGTGCACTGAGGACACACCAAAAGTGCCTTGAAAATTCCTAAGCCCTGCAACTCCACACCTGCAGGCTACAATCTCTACAGGAAAGCGCTTGAAGACTCCTCAACACACGGGTGCCTTGGCCTCTCCAAAGATACATCAGCACAATGGGAAGAAATATCAGAAAAAGTTATGCTCCAGATGAAAGAGACAGCACCCCACCAAATAAGGGCCAAAAGCCATTATCAATATCGGAGATGCGAGATGAAGACATGGAAGATTTACCAGACAAAAAATTAAAAAAAAGGATGCTAAAATTCGTCAGAGACCATGAGCAGAAGTGGGAAGACTTCAACAACAAAATAGTCACAGAAATACAACAAGTCAAAACCAAAATGGCTGACATGGAATTTAAAATGCAAAGTTTGACCAACAGAATAAATACAGCAGAAGAAAGGATCTCTGAAACTGAAGACACACATAATGCAGATACCCAGCTAGTTAAACAGCTGGAGATAAGCCTCAGCAAATCTAATAAAATGATACAAGAAATGAAAGATCACCTTAGAAAATCAAATATTCGGATCATGGGCCATCCCGAAGGAATAGAAAGAGAATCAGGAATGCAAATGGTGCTTGATGAAATTATTCAGGAAAACTTCCAAAACACTAGGAACATGAATCCAGCCCAAATACATGACGGACAGAGAACTCCCAACAGACACGATCCAAAGGAATGTTCACCCAGACACACGGTGCTCAAGTTCTACTCCAACGAAGACAAAGAAAGAATCCTGAGACAAGTACGAAGCAGAGAAAAGATCACATACAGGGGGAAACCCATCAGAATCACTGCTGACTTCTCCGAAGAGACCCTACAAGCAACGAGAGAATGGACAAAGATTTTCCAAATCCTGAAGCAAAACAACTGTCAACCAAGAATAATGTTCCCAGCAAAGATCTAATTTGCATATGAAAACAAAATCAGATACTTCAATAGAAAGAAAAACTAGAAGAATATGCCAATACAAAACCAGCTCTACAAAATCTCCTTAGAAATGCACTAATCCCAGAAAAAGAGGAGGCAAACCATAAAGAAAGATGGCAAACAGGAAGGTCTCCAAATTAAAGCCCACACAAAGAAGGGCAATTACACAGATAACAACACACACAAAACACAATCACATGGCAGGGCAAAATCGCAACTTCTCAACTTTAACTCTTAACACAAATGGTCTAAATTCACCAATCAAAAGACAGAGATTAATGGAATGGATCATCAAACAAGACCCAACTATCTGTTACGTACAAGAAACACATCTAACTAGAAAAGATGCAAAGAAACTGAAAGTGAAGGGATGGAAAAAGATTTCACGCCAATGGACGAGAAAAAAAAAGCTGGGGTTGCTGTCCTAATTTCAGACGAGATAGACTTCAATCTAACTAACATCAAAAGAAACAGGGAAGGCCATTTTATACTGGTGAAAGGAATGATCCATCAAGAAGCAATCACTATCATTAAAGTTTATGCACCAAATTCCAATGCACCTAGTTACATAAAGCAATCACAGACTTAAAGGGAGACATAGATACACACACAATATTTGTAGGTGATCTCAACACACTTTTAACATCAATGGACTGGTCTACAAAACAAAAACTCAACAAAGAAACAACAGAGCTCACACAAACAATAGAACAACTGGACTTAGTAGACATATATAGAACTTTTTATCCTAAGGCCACAGACTATACATTTTTCTTAGCGGTGCATGGCACCTTCTCCAGAATCAACCACATGATAGGACAAAAAGCGAATCTAAACAACTTCCAAAAGATTGGAATCATACCATGTACCCTCTAGAACCACCATGGAATGAAACTGGAAATCAACAACTCAAAACTCCCCAAGAAATATAGACACTCTTGGGAGTTGAAAAATGTGGTATTAAACAAACAAGGGGTCAGAGAAGAAATTAAAGATGAGATCAAAAAATTTATGGAAACCAATGAAAACTCTGATACAACATTCCAAAACTTGTGGGACACCACCAAAGCAGTGCTACGAGGTAGATTCATCGCAATCGGAGCACATGTCAAGGCCCAAGAAAGACGCCAAATACAGGAACTAACCTCACACCTCAAGGAATTGGAAAAACAGCAGCAGAAGAGTCCCACACACAATAGGAAACAAGAAATCATCAAAACAAGGGAGGAGATAAACCAGATAGAAATCAAAAAAACTATACATAAAATCAACAAATCAAAAAGTTGGTGCTTTGAGAAAATAAACAAAATAGACACTCCACTGGCCCGATTGACCAAAAAAAAAAAAAAAAGAAAGAAAGTGAGAATCAACAGCATTAAAGATGACAAAGGCAACATAACAACAGACACTGCAACTGTTAAGAAAATAATTAGAAATTACTACAAAGAACTGTACTCCAATAAATTTGAGGATCACCAAGAAATGGAAAAGTTCTTAGACTCCCACCACTTACCAAAACTCAGTCCGGAGGCAACTGCAGAATTAAATAAACCCATAACCGAGGTAGAGATTGAAACAGTCATCAAAGATTTCCCAACAAGGAAAAGCCCAGGCCCATATGATTTCACTACAGAATTCTACAAAACATTCCGAACAGAACTAACCCCAATCCTCTACAAGCTCTTCAAAACAATAGAGAAGGAAGCAACCCTTCCAAATTCATTCTATGAAGCCAACATCACCTTAATCCCAAAACCGGATAAGGAACCATCAGAGAAAGAAAACTATAGACCTATCTCTCTAATGAACATTGATGCTAAAATTCTCAACAAAATCTTAGCCAATAGAACTCAAAAAATCATCAGACAGATCATTCATCCGGATCAAGTAGGATTCATCCCTAGAATGCAGGGATGGTTCAACATATGGAAATCCATAAATGTGATACACCACATACAAAAACTGAAAAATAAGAACCACATAATATTATCAATAGACGCAGAAAAAGCTTTTGATAAAATCCAACACCACTTCATGCTAAAAACTCTAGCCAAGGTAGGCATAGATGGAAAATCCACTGCATAATCAAAGCAATTTATGAAAAACCCAACGCCAGTATCATACTGAATGGAGAAAAGCTAGAACCCTTCCCACTGAGATCTGGAACAAGACAAGGGTGCCCGCTATCACCACTGCTATTCAATATAGTCCTAGAGGTACTTGCAGGGGTCATAAGACAAGACAAAGAAATCAAAGGCATACAAATGGGAAATGAAGAAGTCAAGCTTTGACTATATGCAGATGACATAATCCTGCACTTAGAAAAACCAGGAGACTCAATACAGAAACTGCTAGAACTTATATGAGAGTTTGGCAGAGTGGCAGGGTACAAAATTAATGAACAAAAATCAACAGCCATTGTGTACGCAAAAAGCCCCAACATGGAAAAAGATCTAATCAGCAAGATACCATTCAAAATAACACAAAAGTATGAAGTATCTGGGAATACATCTAACCAAAAGCGTAACAGACCTCTTTGAAGAAAACTACAAATTATTCAAAAAAGAAATTGAACAAGCCCTCAAAAGATGGAGTAACATCCCATGCTTCTGGATAGATAAAATCAACATCATTAAAATGTCTATACTACCACAAGCAATATACATTTTCAACGCAATTCCAATCAAATTGCCCAAAACATTCTTCATGGAACTGGACACAATGATTCAAAAGTTCATCTGGAAGCATAAAAAGCCACGAATAGCTAGAACCATCCTAAAGAACAAGAAGTTAGCAGGGGGAATCACAGTTCCAGACCTGTGGACATAATATAGGGCTGTGGTTATCAAAACAGCCTGGCACTGGCACAAAGATAGACAGGAAGGAAGATCAATGGAATAGAATAGAAGCACCAAAAGGGAACCCACACAGATACAGCCAAATGATCTTTCACAAAAAGACCAATGACAGCTCAAGCAAGTGGGAAGGCCTCTTTAGTAAATGTTGTTGGGACAACTGGCTGATAGCCTGCAGAACAAAAGAATAGACCCACACCTATCACCATGCACTAAGATCCAATCTACATGGATAAAAGACCTAAACCTACATCCAGAAACCTTCAAACTCTTAGAAGAAAATGTTGGAAACACCCTGCAAGACCTAGGAGTAGGTCCTGACTTTCTAAGGACGATGCCAAAAGCAATAGCAGTTGAGAACAGAATAAACAAATGGGACCTCATCAAACTAAGAAGCTTCTGTACAGCAAAGTAAAAAAGCAACCCACAGAGTGGGAGAAGATCTTTGCACACTACATAGGTGATAGGGGGCTAATCTCCAGTATATACAAAGAACTCCAAAACAACCAAAAAACCAAAACAAACAAGCCACTCAAGAAATGGGCACGGGAAATGGGCAAACATTTCACAAAGGAACAAGCCCAAATGGCAAATAAACACATGAAAACATGCTCCAGTTCCCTGGCAATAAGGGAAATCCAAATCAAGACATCGATGAGGTACCACCTAACACCAGTAAGATTGGCCCACATAAACAAGAACACCAATGACACTTGTTGGCGAGGATGCGGGGAAAAGGGAACCCTACTCCACTGCTGGTGGGGCTGCAGGTTAGTACAGCCTTTATGGAAATCAGTATGGAGAACACTTAAACAACTCAAAATCTGTATACCGTATGATTCAGCAATAGCACTCCTAGGAATATATCCAAAGCCCCTGTTTCACAAGAAACCAACATGCACCCC
The DNA here is from genome assembly GCF_017591425.1 of Ochotona curzoniae. Classification (NCBI taxonomy): domain Eukaryota; kingdom Metazoa; phylum Chordata; class Mammalia; order Lagomorpha; family Ochotonidae; genus Ochotona; species Ochotona curzoniae. The sequence continues at coordinate 83,318 of NW_024465952.1, read as the reverse complement.
TATGTTCATAGCAGCACAATCAGTAATTGCAAAAACTTGGAAGCAACCAAAATGCCCATCAGCAGAAGACTACTCCATGGAATACTACTCATGTATTTAAAAAAAAAAAAATGAAAAGCAGTTCTTTGTGACAAAATGGGCTCAAATGGAAACAATAATGCTAAGGGAAAAGAGCCAATTCCAAAAGGTTAGATACCACATGTTTGCTTAATTTAACCTTTTTTTTTTCCTTTTTTTTTCTTGGAACCTGTAATACTGTCTCAACCCATGTGTTTTGAAAAATTATAAAGCCTACTATACTTTCAAAACCTTGTGCCACACCCTTCCTATAAGTGTTATGCACCTCAATTATTGAAATGTCAATGGAGTAGTCACAGGATGTGGTTAAGAACTTGCATTATTTTTAATAGATTGTTTACTCATTACTATGTCAATTAATACCATAACATTGTATATTGTTGCTGATGCTATGTTGGGGCTTTTGATTGATCGGGTTTTTACTCTGTTGGCTCTACCTTCAGACCAGAGGTCTCCCCAAAAAAGCCGTTGAACTTATCTGAACAATAAGATGCTGGACTCTATGCTTGCAATGAAGGAATCTCAACTGAAGTTGAACTGTAGTCACACAACAAGGTGGAGGAATCCAACATAGGGGGAGGGTTTTGGGAGGGGGGGATCCAAGTGCCTATAAAACTGTGTCACATAATATAATGTTATTAATAATAAGTAAATAAATAAATAAATAAAAAGAAGTCTCCCCACTACAAAGGAGTCAACATAGGCGTGGCAAAACATGCATCATGTGTTATGATTTTAGGACACACTCCCATTCCCTGATTTCTGAGACCTGAAATCCTGTTGTTTTGTGACCAACAGAACAGGAAAGCCTGAGTTTCTTGACAATATCAAAAGCCATGAGTGGGAGTTCCTACCCACCAACTCCAGCCTCAGGCCACTGGCTTAACTTGACTGATTGCTGACACACATAGTTTGGGACCTGTCAAGGACCATGAGGTTCTTTCAAGGCTATCAGTTGCACTCCTGCTTCTCTCAAATCAAGAATACAGCCTCAAGACCCTGGCCAAACTCAGTGATATGCTTTTGTTGTGTCTTTCCCAGGACCCAAGACAACCCACTTGCCCACTCCTAGACTGGCACATTGGCCCACCAGAGGTTTGACTTGCCTATGATCCTTGAAGCCCCCAGCCTCCTTGTTGCCAGTTGGTGATTTTGCACACTATGGGTTCAACCTGTGTAGGACTTCAGCATTAGGCTTTTGGCCAGTCACTCCCAGACTACAATGGTGGAATCCCATGGGTAACACAGACCCAGGACCCCAGAGTGAGACCACTGCTCTCCAGAGACTTGCAGGTTTGAGGATATCTTTAACACCCAGGAACTACTGGCATCTCATGATCAAAGACTGTAGCAATTCTGTAACTCTTTGATAATGTCAAGTATGTAGCAGCGTCTCTGGCTACACAGAAACTGTTCCATTTTCTTGTCTGATTCATGTGCAATCATGGGTGAGGATTTTAGCCATTGTGGGCTCACCTTGGGCTTTGATCATTTTCAAAGAAGCACATAAGGTGATGATTCCACTGACAGTTGTGATCATTGCCTCTCTGATGCTGGTAAAAGAAAAGATCCACCACACACAACTTAGATGTCAACCTGGGCTTTCATTCCACATTTAAGCACAGGCCACAGAGTACACACCTCTGGTTATGGACTGAAGGAGTCATTATCTCACCAAGCCACATGGCAGAATTCAAAAATAAAAGTTATCAGAAGTTAAAAGCAAGTGCTTTCATACATGTCTAAAAGTAAGCAGAGAAACATGAACAAGGATAATACAACATGAAGGAGGTGTATTAAGGGGGAAAAGGAGGAAGAGATGTATGATCCTTTTCTGGAACTATACCTATAGGATGGATGAAAGTCTCTTTTCATGCTAATTGTAAAAAGAGAGACTTCTAAATAAAACACAAATAGCAGCGACTCTATCTAGGACACATACAAAAGTATTTAAAGAAGAAATCTAGCAGTGTTGTGCTGAAGGTTGAGGAAATTTATCTCCAAAGGGCTGAAATGACTTTACAGATACATACTGGAGACAGAGGCTCACTGCATTGCCAAAGTGAAAGCAAGAAGCTGGAGTCTCATGAAACTCCTAGGAAATCAAGTCTGAATTTATAAAGTCAGTGAGAGATAACTGGGGTGCTGGTGAACTTATCTGCAGTCCACTTGCAGAGGAACCACTTAACCTCTGCAGGAGGTGAGCTGAGCTGGGAGTTCTGCATGTGACAGAACAGGAGGAAAAGCCCAACCAAACAAAAGAGAAACGCTTCCTCTGGTTATTCATCTGTACCCTTAATGAATCTTCTACTAGCATAACCTTGTTCCCCAAATGTTACATTACAACTCCAATAACACCAAAAATGGCAAAGAACAAGAGATCTGGATGATTCAACTTTTATGGTGAAGAGAATCTTACCATTTGTGACAATGTGGATGAACCAGGAGGACATTTTGTTAAATGAGTAAACCAGGCACAGAAGATTTACTCTACTCAATGATACTTATATGTGGGATCTACACAACATGAACTCATAGAAGCAGAGTGTAGAGAGGTGGTTACCAAAACTTGAAGGTTAGATTTGGGATGATGCTAATGGAAGATGCTAACTTTTACCAAACAAAGGGAATACATTGAAGAGATCCATTATACAACAGAGATTACAGTTTATAGCAATGTATTCTATGATTGTATGCTGGAAAACTGCCAAAAGTAGGCTTCATGTGTTCTCACCACAAAAATAGCAAGAAGTGTGTGAGGTTGTGTGTCAGTTATTCTGATTGAGCCACTTCATGACATATGCAAATACAAATGGAATGAACAGATACGTACTTGGAAGCAAAACAATGTCAAGATAAATGCACAATTTCTTGTGTTATTTAGTGTCATTTTTGAATCTCAATTGTGTGTGAATATTTTATGAGCTTTCTTCTTAAAAAAGTGTTTCAAATTATTTATTTATTATTTTCATATTATTTGAAACACATAGAAATGGAGACATAAAGAGTTCTCGCTTCTTCTGATTCCTGCATTAAATATCTACAAGGGTCAAGGCTTGCCAGGTCAAAGCAAGGGTTCCCAGAACTCAATCTAAGTCTCCCACATGTGTGGTAAAGCTTCAAGCATCTGATCCATCAATCATGCCTACCAGGATATTCATTCCCAGGAATGAATTGGAAGTCAAGCTAAGACTCAAACTCAGCACTCTGATATGGGGGTAGGCATGACAAGCATCATTTTGGACCTCTTTACCAAATGTCCATCCTCTAATGTTTTGTTTTTATTTTTTAAAGTATGGAAGAAGGTTCTTGCATGTTTAAATTCTGAAACACATAAAAGGGTTTTTTTTTTCATGAAATCACATTTCTTGTAATAAGACAAGCATCTGTCCTAAGAAACTCTGTCACTAGATATGAACTTAATTATTTTATAGCTCAGATGTCTTTGCCAAGTCATCATTCATGAGTGATATGTTACTGCAATAATTTTTATCTGGGAAACAGTAACATGGTGAATTTTTGCATGTTTTTTGAAGTCATGTGTTCAGTACTAACAGTATAAGAGGAAAGCAAAAAGAGATTGAATATAAAAAAAATAGACTTCTTATTACACTCAGTGAAGATACCATGGAAACAAATGCAAAGTAAGACAATCAAGGTTTGGAAAAAAGTCTGCATGAATTATTGTATAACCTTTGAAATCTAGATAACCATATGATAATAAAAGAGGGCAAAGTATCATAGCTTTATTGGATATATGATTTAGTTTTATTTTGGAGAGTAATCTTGAAGGCACACCTAGTAATGGAGGAGTTCATGTAATGGTGCTTCTATTCTTCCCCCTATAAGAAGTGTCCCTGTAATCCTGCCACCTGCAGTCTGAGCCATGGATTTCACACTAAGGTAAACAAAATTGAATATTTAAGTTAAAAATAAAAATATAATTCCCCAAAGTGTAAATACTAAAGGAAGTTTACACACAGATTAGTATATCTGAGAGGGCCACAAAGAAAACCAGTTTCTTTACCAAGAGAATAAAGAATTTAAAGTGAAGATTCTCTGAGTGACTCCCAGGTATACTTTTATATATACTGACTTTTTGTGGCCTCTATCATGGATTATAAACTGTCACCCACATCTCCTGTCAATAGTAGCCAGTCTTTCATCTTAACAGTCTGGGTTTTTTATAGTACTTTAATATTACTTTTTGGCTTAATTTTTCCAATTTGAACTTTTTAAACACTGGCTATAGAAGCAACAATTTGGCCAGTAATTAAAAGTGATTATTAGGCTTATAGGCTCTAAGGATTATAAACTGCAGCAATAAGATGTCATGGTGTCCTGATTAAATGTTTCTCCATTCGTTTAAACATGTCCTTACCCTATTCTGCCATCTTGGTTCCAGGAAATAGGAGAGAACAGAACAACAGCAGAGGGGTACCTGGAGGCTGGCATCAGCTTTCCTTAGAAAAAAGCCACAGAGGTGATTTACTTACACATTCCTACACGGAACAAAGAGAATACATGTGTCTGGGAAGCTGGTATATAAGTGTTTCATTGAAATCATCTCTAACAGGATTTTCTTTTGTAAAGAGTAGTAATCAAATCAATTAAACTAAAAAGAATAATTAGTCCTCAAATATTTTTTTAAAAATACATACATATGCTCATATATTTGTATATGTATGATTTTATTTTTACTTATTAATCCCATAATATGCCAAACATGACTCCCTTTCAACAGCTACATCCACATGTGCTAGCCACACAGGGTTTGAGTATGAGGGAAACAGCATGTCTGCAGACACAGCCAAGGTGGTATCATGCAGCACATGCCATATCAACACAACTTTTACTGGTGTTTTAGTAAGCTAGTTTGGTCTATTTCCTTAGGCATGGAGTCTCATCTTTGTGAGAACTAGACCGAGAATTTGTGGAGTTTTATTTCCTAGTCTGACTTCTCAGTGGATTTATCTGCAGTTTCACTACTATCAGGTTAATGTAACACCAGCCCAATTTTCTCTGCCCTCATGCTAGGTCACTTCGAATTGGACAAGTAATACTACAGGTGGTCATCCCCTATGCAAAACCTGAGCTTTAAATGTGTGTGTGTCTTTCTTTGGTCATATAATGATTTATGTTTACTCTGTTTGCTTCCATGTTCACTTGAAGACTTTATTACCCCTACTTGAGGGGAAAAGAGCAAAGGGCAAAGTACAGAATTTGTCCCTGCTATTCCTTTCTGTTTCCTTGTTTCTTAAAAATCCTGTATCTCTGTAGGTTGCAGTGAAGTGACAAAGAGCGCTGCTCAACTTCTCTGAAGCTTCTAGGTGCTAGGCTTCAGTATTTTAGAAGATACTTAAAAGACATATTCAGTTTTTCATTTGAAATTTATTATTTATCTGCTGAAATTAACTCAGGTAAGTTAAGAAGAAATTCTTATCATGGAAAAGGTTTACAGTGGTTTGGGGGGGTGTGTGTGTGTGTGTAAGATGGGTTATGAAGGACTTGAAGTAGGTCAAAGAGAAAGCCAATTTAAGAAAATAGAGCATAAATTTAGTTATTTTGCCTTAAAGATTTCTCCATCTCTATCCTAGTCTATCCATTTACATAGTCAGAAAACCTGAAGGATTCTTGTAGTTTGTAATCCTCTAAAACTGTAAGTGTTGGGACTTCTTACAGTACATTCTTCAGAATTTATCTGTCTTTGTTTCTTTTTCTTCTGGATCATTCCATGGTCTCCATATTACCACTAGGTCTTTGATTTGATAGTGACATCGTTGTTCCTCCACATGGAACATATCTTTTCTTTCTGATAACATTATTCTTATTAATATAAAGATATTTCATTTATTTTAAAGTTACGATCCTTAGCTTCTAGTTTTTCTTCTTTTCTTTTTTTGCTTTAATTTTTTTCTAAGGCATAATTTCAGTTGCTCGAATAATCACAGGTTTAATCTGCCACTATTCAGAATATTCAGGAAGTAAACAGCAGAAAGATCAGAGTTCTGCAGAAATGAACAATATAAAAAGTCCATTTTATTTCTTTGTTTTTATATTATGTATAATTGACATGTATAAAAAAACACAATATTTGCATTTTTAACATTGGCATAATCCACTAAGCATAACAGGGTCCAGTTGTATCCATCTTGTGTAAAGGCCAGGATTTCATTCTTTTGTTTTTCTGCAACTGAGTAATGTTCTATAGTTTATTATGTCATATTTTATTTATCCAGGCATTTGTTGATGGACATATGACTCAATTTCATATCTGAGCTTTTTTGCATTGAGTGGCAGAGGGAACATGGGTTACATTTGGGATGATGCTTTTACCAGCTGATCACATTTCACTTGAGTAAATTTACAGGAGTGGGCTGAATAGGTCAAATTGTAGATCTGTTTACAGATTTCTGAAGACTGCATACTGTCTATCATGAAAGTTGTTGGTTTGCATTCCCAGTAACAGTGGATGAGGGTATATTTTCCCCTAATCTTTGCCAGCATTTAGGGTTTCTTGATTTCTTCATTATGGCATTCTAATTGCGATGAAGTGAAACCCTTTTGTTTGTATTTCCCTAATTAGTTAGTGATTATGAGTATCTTTTCATGGTTTTATTTGGTCATTTGAATTTCAGCTTTTGAAAAAGGTCAGTCCTTGTCCTTTGCCCGTTTGTTCTGTATTTTGATTTGATTTTTAATTAGTATTTAGCAATCCAATATGATTTTAAAACAAAATTACATTTCCTGGTACTCTCCCTTTCCAACTCACTCAAATCTGCCCTTCTCCATTTTTTCTTTTTTTATTTTTTTAACTTTTCAGATAATGTATTTTAGATTTGCACTGTGGCAAATGACGTAATACTTCACCAATTAAGAACTTGAACAAGTTAATAGCAAAAAGACCTGAGATTGGGAATGCAAACAGTGATAATAAACTAATTGAACAGAAAAATAATTTTTACCCATAAAAAATCCACTATAAAGTAAATTCAAATCATATTTGTATAACTTTCTTAATCATTAGTTTGACAAATATGTAAAACACATACAAATAATGCTTGCTGTGCTACCAATATACACAGGTAGTTTGCCCATTTCTTAACCATATTGTTTTTAGTTGGTGGTGAGTTTCTTCAGCTTTTACAGTTGCTGGATATTAATTCTTGATGAATTGCATGGTTTACAAATGTATATATTCACCCATTCTATCAGCTGTCTCTTCAATGTGTTAAGTGTTTTGTTGCCAATGCCAAAACATCTTTGCTTATGTAATACTTTTGTATACTTCTAATTTTTTTGCTATGCTTCTAGGTCTTTCTCAAGAAGTATTTGTGCCGATTTATTGCAGCCTCCCTAAGGCTTGGTGATAATATTTCATAGAGTTATATTGCTAAGGAACTTGATTTGAGTCACAAAGATCCACTTCAGTTGCAAGGAGTAAATAAATTAAAAATATGCAATAGTCAACTAGAGCATCTCTAGACTTACCCTTTTGACGTTGTAGCTTCTTCTTAACAGGTTCACAAAAAATTATTCTAGTAGTTCATCTCAATAATATTACCAATTTGATTTAGCAAAGATAGTTCTGGACAACTCAGGGGAAAAGGTAGGCTTGGAAATTAATGGAGTCACAAGTTTCGATATTTTGTGAATCTAAATACAAATATACAAACATATATAAAATTCCTAAAGATAAAATATATTTGCAAATATATTTTAGACAGATATTATGCTAACAAAGAAGGAACTTTCTACATTAAAATCTGAATCGCATGCTTTCATTCCATCATTCTCTTCTCCCACTGAGACACACACAATGAATTAAGCCTACAGGACCAATGTTGGGAAGGACACAAGGTTGTAGTCCAGAGTTTTGCAACATCTGTAAGTTGTAAAATATGAAGAACAGATTTTAAAAATAAAAGCTATTTTTACTTAGCGAATGGAAGCCATAAAGAACACAAGACAGTTAACCTAATTTTAAATACAAAAAGGACCTTCAATTTGATAGGAATTAAAACTATGTGATCTATTAGTGGAAATAAGACTACTTTGAATTAATTTTAAATTATGTGTAGTTAGTGTTTTAAATTCAATATTTTCAAGTAAAAATAAAGTATCTTTCTTCAATTGTTGATTATGACTAATTAAAAAGATCCAAAATATATCTCCGTAAAGGGAAGAGAACTTTCTGTTTGAGATTCATTGGAACTTGAATGATCATTGATGAGATTACATCAGGCAGAAGTTTCAGGGGGAAATCAGCACTGAACAAAGGGAGGAAACCTGAGCTTTAGGAACAACTATTGCCTGATGAGTTTCTTATTTTATTCTTGGATATATGTGCATTCAGGTCACCTGTCACTCATCATCTTGCCTTTGTTTACCATCTAAGACAGGCTTCTATCCCAGCCACTGCCATTATCACAATAAGTAATCACTTTTCTTCAAGGGAATTGTTTAACTAACCTGCTCCTCCATCAGGGCATAACTACAAATGATATTTTGGTTTAAATCTTTGCCCCAAATAAGCGGATAATACTTTCCTATTTATTTTTGCAAAAATTCCATTGATTCATTTTTTTGTAATTTGTAATGTTTTCCAGTAGAATTCCTTAGGCTCAAGGATTCCCCATTTCACCTGTTCACATCACCTCTACCCCTCCACACACACTGTTTTATCCTATACTGTAACAATAGTTTAGTCTCTCAATAACAGTCATAAGTCTATCAATGTGCCATTTAAGTGCAATCTTACACTGTGGTATAGAGAATTGTAGAAAGTCCAGTATCCTGTTGTCAAGATATACTTAACAGTTTCATTGGGAATCCATCTTTGATTTGGAAGTAGAGACTCGTAGTGCATTGTAGCTTCTATGCAACTCTATAGTTATCCTTTGTATCAATATGATGCAGGCTGCCTGACATCAGAGAATATATGATATATGTTCTTTTGGGGTATTTCACTGAATATATTGTGCACAGTTAGACCATTTTGATGCAAACAGTTGAATTTCATTCTTTTTAATATCTGAGTGCTAGTCCTTAGAGTAGATGTCACACAGTTTCTCTATCGACTCCTCTTTCTGTCTTTGCTATGGTTAGTTGTGCTGCCATAAATATAGAATTACAGGTCGCTTTCCTATATGCAGAGTTCAATTCCTTTGCCCATATGCAGATTTTATTTTCTTTGGATATATTCCCTGAAGTCCGATGGTAAAATTATACAGTGGTTCAATTTTCAGTTCTGACAACTCTCTCCATACTGACCTCCATTGTGGTTGTACTAGCCTAACCTCCTATCACAGTGTAGTAAGATAGATTATTGCCCACATCCATGCCAGCAGGTGTTCTGAATGTAGGCCAAACTCCCTGGAGTTAGGTGAAATTTCAATGTAATCTCTATTTGCAATTTTCTGATAGCTTGGGAGCCTGAGCATTTTTTTTTTCATGCTTGTTTGTTCTTCTGAAGAAACATTTGCTCATCTCTTTCTTTTATTTCTTCACAGAGTTGATTGGATGGCTGTCATTGTGTTTCTGAAGCTCTTTGTAAATCCTAGATATTAGTCCATTATTGGTTGTGTAATGTTCAAATATTTTCTCCCATTCTGTTGTTTTTTTTACTTTGTTGATCATTTGCTTTGCAGTAAATAAATATATTTTTATATGCTTCCATTTTTTAAAAAAATTTTAAATACTATTGACAACGTGTGCTTTTGGTTACTTTTTTACATATTTGTCAATGCCTGTGTCTTGCAGAATATACCCAATGTTTTCCTCTAACATTCTGATGTTTACTGGTACAGATTTATGGTATTGATCAATTCAGAGCTTATTTTCGTGTAAGGTGAGAGGTGGGAGTCTTGTTTCTTACCTATTCAGGCTTCTAGCCATTTGTGCTAACAGGTTTTGTTCAAGAGACAGATTTTTTCTTATTTTATTTCTAGTCATCTTGTTGAAGATTATTTGGCTGAACATGTTTGGGCTCCCATCTGATGTTTCTGTTCAGTTCCATTCACCTTCTCTGTTTCAGTACCAGTAACAGACTATTTTCATGACCCTGTCCTATAGCATGTCTTTAGGTCTTGAAATGTGATTTCTCAAGATTTACTTTTATTCTTCAGCTAGTTTTGGCTGTTTGCAATCTCTTCTGATTCCAGATGAACTTTGGATCACCTTTTCTATTTGTGAGAGTGTTGTTGGGGGTTTTGATTGGGATTACATTGAGTCTGTACGGTAATACACTTTGATGATGTTGATCTTTCTAAACCAGGATTTTGGTAAGTTTCTCCAACTTTTAATATGTTCTATTTTTTTTTAAATTGTGTTTTTCATCATAGAGGTTTTCCACAATTTTGATTAGGTTAAATCAAAGTGTTTTTAATATTAATCTGTGATGTTTTAAGTGGATTATACTTCAAAGTTCTTTCCAGTCATGAGGTTATTTGTGTATATCAGTGCCATTAATTTTTGTTAATTAATTTTGTTTCATGCTACTTTGTGGACTTCTCTTGTGAATTCCAATAGTTTATTGATTGAGTCTTTTGGTTCTCCTGTGTAGAGGGATAATTTTTATTCCTCATTTACATTTGAATTCTGTTTATTTTTTTTCTAGTAACTCTAGTAAGGGCTTTCAATACCATATTGAATTCAATTATAAAAGTGTACATCCTGTCTAGCTCCATATTGTAGTGGAAAAACTTCCAGACTTTCCCATTTAGTATGATTCTGAAACTGAGCTTTTGTATATTGCTTTGTCTGTTTTGCATAATGTTTTTTCTATGCCTATCTTGCTTAGAGGTTTTAGCATGAAGTGGTTTTGGATTTTACTACAATGCCTGACTTTGTCTTTGAGTGTTGTTTTGTAAAGAGAAAAATTGCATTCCTATTGATGCTAATGGCAGAATGTGGTTCTCGTTTGTAGTTGAAAAATATTTTATTGTATATACCAATTTTTCATTGCTAATTCATCATATGAATAATTTCTTAATTGAGTCCATACTTTGGCTATTGTGGATAGTGCTGCTACAAGCATGATGCTGCAGATATCTCTTTGATGCAACATGTTCACGTCTTTTGGGTACATACTAGATAGTGAGATTGCTGGATCATAAGGTAAGTCTACACCATGTTGATTGAAATCAACATGATAAAGAAAGATAAATGCCACATTATCTCCCTTAAGTGTTGGAAGCTAAAATTAAGCTTAAAAAGTACATGAAATGATAAATAATTGCCTTGCAGAAAATAATTTTTTTTCTGTCAAACTTTTATTTGGCAAATATGCTACTAGGAAATTATAATACAGTAGAATTAGTTATCTGTGGTAATTTTAGTTTATTATTGGTAGTTGTCCCTGCCACCATGCAGAAACTGTTCTGATTGAGAGATGTATGCTGAAAGAATGAGAGACCTGATAATAGGATGCAATCAAATAGACACCAGGGTCTCAAGGCTCAGCAGCACAAGAGCCAATGCTACCCAGTATCTCAGTAACCAGATTGTGTCATAGAGATTAAGTTAATGATTAGATTTTGTGTGGAGAACATCAGACCTGAAATACTATCACATGAGGAATCACAATTATCTATAGCACATGTCATAGATAAAGCAACTATCATTTATTTACATGTTGATTTATATTTTTATTTTTTGGACCCTGAACCATTTATTCATATTCATGGGGTGATAGGTTACCTGCTGATCTCATACTAAACCATAGTCCAAGTTAGTTTATAACTATTTCTTAAATATTCCTCTAGAGAGACAAAAGCCATATACAACAGTTTGCTTGACTGTGGCTTGCCTCAAACCTGTATGGAATCATGCAGTGCCCACTTATCAAAATTATCTCCCTTGAAGTTTCTCTGAAGGAAGTCACAAACCTGAAACATAGGCACAGGCCAAATACAAGGCAGCCACAGCTCTAACAAATAGCAATAGACCTCCAACAAATGGGTGAAATACTCAGTCTTTCATCTGACAGTTCTTTAACAGCCCTTGCTTATGTTCCCATTAAATTGCAATTGTTTTACTTGTTTGCTTCTTTTGTTAGTGAAGAAGTGAGTCTTGGGCTATAAAATACTACTAATAATTAGTTAGTCATTAAACATATGTTATATCAAAAATAATAAAATAAGGAAAGGAATAAAAGTGACAGAATGGGCAAGGTAGTATGAGGGGAAAGGAATATTATTATATGTTTTTTTCTTTATGTAAAATGAAAGTTTCATAAATTTCACAATGCAATTTAGGAGAACAATTATACTTATCAACTTCCCTCCTTTACTGCATCTTATTTTTTTCTCTAATTTCTACAATGGCATTTTTAATTCCATTTTGCAATCACAGGCTTAACACTCCAATAGCAAAAGATGTAAACCCATAGCAATAAGCAAAAAGTCTATTATTCTTCAGGAGCATATACAAAGATTAAAAACAATAATAAAATTCCAGGCTAATAATCTTATTCTGATAGATTTAATTTTTACACATTTTTATTATTTCTCACAATTCAGGGAAAACACCATTTTTTTCTTTTTGGGATAGGCTTATTAGTTCACTAAGCGTAATGACTTCAAGTTCTATCCATTTGGTTGCAAAATTCAAGATGTCACTGTTTTTATGTCTGAGTAGTATTCCAGTGTGCTTGTGAGTATGTGTACACCACATTGTCTTTATCCTGACATGAGGTAGGCATCTGGGATGATTCCATGTCTTGGCTGTTGTATATTGAGTTGTTGTAAAAGGGCAGTGTGTATAATTCTCGCATTGGATGATTTCATTTGGTTTGGATGCATTCCCAAACGTGAGATATCCTTTGTTAGATCTATTTTCAGGTACCCAAGATATCTCCTTATTGCTTTTTATACAGTTTCGATAGTTTGTACTACCACCAACACTGGATCTATGATACAGTTCCATAGGCTTCTGGGATTTCCCCAATCATCCTCACCCAACTAGTTCCTCTATCTCATTATGCAAGTATAATTCTTTATACACAGTCATATGCTCATCACTGCAGGCATGGACAATGGCAGAGAATCCAGCATCCTATTGTCAAGATACAGTAAATATTTTCATTGCAATTTCATCTTTATCTAGAAGAGATGCATACTACATTATATCCCCATATCTGGATATGTTAGTCTCCATTTCACAGTTACTGTACATACCCTTAAATGAAAAGTCACAATATAAAATCAACAATAGGAAGAAAAATAGAAATTTACAATGCCATGAAGCTAAATAGATGTGATAGTCTCCATTACACAGCTACTATACATCCCCTTAAATGAAAAGTCACAAGAAAAATCAATAACAATAAGAAAAAAGTACAGCAACATCATGAAGTTAAATAACATGCTACTTAATGATTAATGTGTCATTGAAGAAATAAAAAGAAAATCAAGAACCTTCTTGCAGAAAATGATGCTGCTGTATGATCTATGAGTCACTGAATAATTTAATCAGAAGAAACTGTTTGGAAGAGATGAAACTAACAAAAACAAAAACAACAAAGTCCATGAGATGCAGCTTACACTGATTTTTGTTGGTGAAATGTGTCTCTTCTAAACAACAAATAGATTGGTTTTGTTTTTTAATCCAGTCTACTAATCTATGATGTTTGATTGAGCTTAAGCCATTTACATTCAGGGTTAATATGTATGGATGGTACTTTGGTCCTGTCATTTTAGCAATGGGTTGTTCATTGGTTTAGTCTTCTGTTGTCATTTTACTGGGATGTTCTTCACATTTGCCTTTGGCTTTGCTGGGTGCTATTCTTCTCTGTCAAGAGAACATCTTGAAGTATCATTTGAAGAGCAGGTTTGGAAGAGGCAAATTCTTTGAAATTATTTTTTACTATGGAATGATTTAATTACATTTTCCAAGACAAACGAAAGCTTTGCTGGATATGTTATCCAAGGCCGACAATTTTTTCTTTTAGAATCTGGAATATGTCACTCCATTCTCTTCTTGCCTGTAGAGTTCCCTGTGAGAGATCTCCTGTGAGTTTAATTGGCATTCCTTTATATATCAGTTGATTTTTTTCATGTGCACATTTAAAGATCTTTTCCTGATGTTCAATTGAACAGAGCTTGATTATCATCTGTATTTGTGAAGATTGCTTTTGGTCAAGCCTGCTGGGAGTTCTGTGCCCCTCCTGAATGTTGTTTCACAATTCTTTCTCGGGATTAGGGACATTATCCCTTAATATTTCATTAAATGCATTTTTTATTGTTGTTTACATTGTATTATGTGATACAGTTTTATAGGCACTGGGGATTCCCCCCACCCCTCCCATACCCCTCCCCCCATGGTGGATTCCTCCACCTTGCTGCATAACCACAGTTCAAGTTCAGTTGAGATTTGTTTCTTGCAAACACATACCTAGCATAAAGTCCAGCGTCTTATTGTCCAGATAAGTTCAGTGGCCTCTTGGGGAGACCTTCTATGGTCTGAAGATAGGGCTAACAGAGTAAAGATCCGGTCAGTTAAAAGCCCCAACAAAACCTCAGTATCAATATACAATATTATGGAATTAATTGACATAGTATTGGGTAAACAATATGTTAAAAATAATGCAAGTTCCATTCTTCGAAAAATCTTGGTTGAGACAGTATCAATGACAGGTTCAAAAAATAACAAACAACCAAACAAAAATTACAAGTTAAATCAAGGCAAACATGTGGTATCTAACCTTTTGGGATTCGCTCATTTCCCTTAGCATTATAGTTTCCAGTTGTGCCCATTTAGCCACAAAGAACTGCATTTTGTTTTTTTTAATAGCTGAGTAGTATTCCATGGAGTAGATGAACCAAAGCTTTCTTATCCAATCTTCTGCTGATGGGCATTTTGGTTGCTTCCATGTTTTTGCAATTACTGATTGTGCTGCTATGAACATAGGGATGCATGTTGGTTTGTCGTAAAACAGGTGTTTTGGATATATTCCTAGGAGTGCTATTGCTGGGTCATATGGTATGCAGATTTTGAGTTGTTTGAGTGTTCTCCAGACTGATTTCCATAAAGGCTGTACCAATTTGCAGCTCCACCAGCAGTGGAGTAGGGTTCCCTTTTCCCCGCATCCTCGCCAGCAAGCGTCGTTGGTGTTCTTGTTTATGTGGGCCAATCTTACTGGTGTTAGGTGGTACCTCATCGATGTTTTAATTTGGATTTCCCTTATTGCCAGGGAGCTGGAACATTTTTTCATATGTTTGTTTGCCATTTGGGCTTTTTCCTTTGTGAAATGTTTACCCATTTCCCGTGCCCATTTCTTGAGTGGCTTGTTTGTTTTGGTTTTTTGGTTGTTTTGAAGTTCTTTGTATATCCTGGAGATTAGCCCCCTATCGCCTATGTAGTGTGCAAAGATCTTCTCCCATTCTGCGGGTTGCTTTTTTACTTTGTTGATTGTTTCCCTTGCTGTACAGAAGCTTCTTAGTTTGATGAGGTCCCATTTGTTTATTCTGTTCTCAACTGCTATTGCTTTTGGTGTCCTTCTTAGAAAGTCGGGACCTACTCCTAGGTCTTGCAGGGTATTTCCTACATTTTCTTGCAAGAGTTTGAAGGTTTCTGGATGTAGGTTTAGGTCTTTTATCCATGTAGATTGGATCTTAGTGTATGGTGATAGATGTGGGTCTATCTTTTTGTTTCTACAGGCTATCAGCCAGTTGTCCCAACAACATTTACTAAAGAGGCCTTCCCACTTGCTTGAGCTCTCATTGGTCTTTTTGTCAAAGATCATTTGGCTGTATCTGTGTGGGTTCCCTTTTGGTGCTTCTATTCTATTCCATTGATCTTCCTTCCTGTCTATCTTTGTGCCAGTGCCAGGCTATTTTGATAACCACTGCTCTATAGTATGTCCAGAGGTCCGGAACTGTGATTCCCCCTGCTAACTTCTTATTCTTCAGGATGGTTCTAGCTATTCGTGGTTTTTTGTGTTTCCAGATGAACTTTTGAATCATTGTGTCTAGTTCCGTGAAGAATGTTTTGGGCAATTTGATTGGAATTGCGTTGAAAATGTATATTGCTTGTGGTAGTATAGACATTTTAATGATATTGATTTTGCCTATCCAGGAGCATGGGATGTTATTCCATCTTTTGAGGTTTTGTTCAATTTCCTTTTTAAATAGTTTGTAGTTTTCTTCGAATAGGTCTCCTACGCTTTTGGTTAGATTTATTCCCAAATACTTCATACTTCTCTCTGCTATTTTGAATGGTATCCTGTTGGTTAGATCTTCTTCCATCTTGGTGTTATTTGCGTACACTATGGCTGTTGATTTTCGTTCATTAATTTTGTACCCTGCCACTCTGCCAAACTCTCGTTGAGTCTCCTGGTTTTTCTATGTATAGGATTATGTCATCTGCATATAGTGAAAGCTTGACTTCTTCGTTTCCTATTCGTATGCCTTTGATTTCTTTTTCTTGTCTTATGGCCTCTGCAAGTACCTCTAGGACTATGTTGAATAGCAGTGGTGATAGCGGGCATCCTTGTCTTGTTCCAGATCTCAGTGGGAAGGGTTCTAACTTTTCTCCATTCAGTATGATACTGGCGTTGGGTTTTTCATAAATTGCTTTGATTATGTTGTGGATTTTCCCATCTATGCCTACCTTGGCTAGAGTTTTTAGCATGAAGAGGTGTTGGATCTTGTTGAAAGCTTTTTCTGCATCTATTGAAACTATTATGTGGTTCTTGTTTTGCAGTTTTTGTATGTGGTTTATAACATTTATGGATTTCCATATGTTGAACCATCCCTGCATTACAGGGATGAATCCTACTTGATCCGGATGAATGATCTGTCTGATGATTTTTTGAATTCTATTGGCTAAGATTTTGTTGAGAATTTTAGCATCAATGTTCATCAGAGAAATAGGTCTGTAGTTTTCCTTCTCTGACGGTTCTCTGTCCGGTTTTGGGATTAAGGTGATGTTGGCTTCATAGAATGAGTTTGGAAGGGTTGCCTCCTTCTCTATTGTTTTGAAGAGCTTGTAGAGGATTGGGGTTAGTTCTGTTCGGAATGTTTTGTAGAATTCTGTAGTGAAACCATATGGGCCTGGGCTTTTCTTTGTTGGGAGATCCTTGATGACTGTTTCAATCTCTACCTCGGTTATGGGTTTATTTAATTCTGCAGTTGCCTCCGGACTGAGTTTTGGTAAGTGGTGGGAGTCTAAGAACTTTTCCATTTCTTGGTGATCCTCAAATTTATTGGAGTACAGTTCTTTGTAGTAATTTCTAATTATTTTCTTAACAGTTGCAGTGTCTGTTGTTATGTTGCCTTTTTCATCATTAATGCCATTGATTCTCACTTTCTCTTGTTTTTTTTTTTTTTTTTTTTTTGGTCAATCGGGCCAGTGGAGTGTCTATTTTGTTTATTTTCTCAAAGCACCAACTTTTTGATTTGTTGATTTCATGTATAGTACTTTTTCATTTCTATTTGGTTTATCTCCTCCCTTGTTTTGATGATTTCTTGTTTCCTATTGTGCGTGGGACTCTTCTGCTGCTGCTTTTCCAGATCCTGGAGGTGTGTGGTTAGTTCCTGTATTTGGCGTCTTTCTTGGGCCTTGACATGGGCTCCAATTGCGACGAATCTACCTCGTAGCACTGCTTTGGCGGTGTCCCACAAGTTTTGGAATGTTGTATCAGAGTTTTCATTGGTTTCCATAAATTTTTTGATCTCATCTTTAATTACTTCTCTGACCCATTGTTCGTTTAATAGCATATTGTTCAATTTCCAAGAGTGCCTATACTTCCTGGGGAGTTTTGAGTTGTTGATTTCCAGTTTCATCCCATGGTGGTCTGAAAGGGTACATGGTATGATACTAATCTTTTGGAAGTTGTTTAGATTCGCTTTGTGTCCTATCATGTGGTCGATTCTGGAGAAGGTACCATGCACCGCTGAGAAGAATGTATACTCTGTGGCCTTAGGATAAAAAGTTCTATATATGTCTACTAAGTCCAGTTGTTCTATTGTTTGTGTGAGCTCTGTTGTTTCTTTGTTGAGTTTTTGTTTCGTAGACCGGTCCATTGTTGTTAAAGGCATGTTGAGATCGCCTACAAGAATTGTGCGAGTATCTATGTCTTCCCTTAAATCTGTAAGTAATTGCTTTACGTAACTAGGTGCATTAAGATTCGGTGCATAAACATTAATGATGGTGATTGCTTCTTGATGGATCATTCCTTTCACCAGTATAAAATGGCCTTCCCTGTCTCTTTTGATGTTAGTTAGATTAAAATCTATCTCGTCTGAAATTAGGATAGCTACCCCAGCTTTTTTTTCTCGTCTATTGGCGTGAAATATCTTTTTCCATCCCTTCACTTTCAGTTTCTTTGCATCCTTTCTGGTTAGATGTGTTTCTTGTAGGCAACAGATGGTTGGGTCTTGTTTGATGATCCATTCTATTAATCTCTGTCTTTTGATTGGTGAATTTAGACCATTTGTGTTGAGAGTTAAAATTGAGAGGTTGCAATTTTGCCCTGCCATGCAATTGTGTTTTGTGTGTGTTGTTGCCTATGTAATTGTCTTGTTTGTGCGGCCTTTAGTTTGGAGACCTTCTTATTTGCCAACTTTGTTTGTGGTTTGCCTCCTTTTTGTCCGGGACTAGCACATTTCTAAGGAGACTTTGCAGAGCTGGTTTTGTGTAAACATATTCTTCTAGTTTTTCGTTCTCATATACAAATGAGATCTTTGCTGGGTAGATTATTCTTGGTTGACAATTGTTTTGTTTCAGGGCTTGGAAGATCTTTGTCCATTCTCTCCTTGCTTGTAGGGTCTCTTCGGAGAAGTCAGCAGTGATTCTGATGGGTTTTCCCCTGTATGTGATCTTTTCTCTACTTCGTACTTGTCTCAGGATTCCTTCTTTGTCTTCGTTGGAGTAGAACTTGAGCACCGTGTGTCTGGGTGAAGATCTCTTTGGATCATGTCTGTTGGGAGTTCTCTGTCCATCCTGTATGCGGGGTGGATTCGTGTTCCAAGTGTTTTGGAAGTTTTCCTGTATAATTTCGTCAAGCACTGCTTGCATTCCTGATTCTCTTTCTACTCCCTCGGGGAGGCCAATGATCCAAATATTCAATTTTCTAAGGTAATCCTTCATTTCTTGCATCATTTTATTAGTTTTGCTGAGGCTTGTCTCCAACTGTTTAATTCGCTGGGCACCTTCATTTTGTGTGTCTTCTGTTTCAGAGATCCTTTCCTCTGCCGCATTTATGCTGTTGATCAGGCTTTCAATTTTACGTTCCTGGGCATCCAGTTTGGTTTAGATTTGTTGTATTTCGGCGATTATGCAGTTCTTGAAGTCTTCCCTCTTCATGTTCTCATCTCTGATAAATTTTAACATTATTTTCTTAAATTCCTTTTCTGGTAACTCTTCCATGTCTTCATATCGCATATCCGATATTGATAATGGCTTTTGGCCCTTATTTGTTGGGGTGCTGGCTCTTTCATCTGGAGCACAACTTTTTCTGGTGGTTTTTCCCATTGCGTTGGTGTATTTTGGTGGGGCCAATGGACCCGTGTGTTGAGGGGTCGTCAGGCGCTTTTCTGTAGAGATTGGAGCCTGTAGGTGTGGTGTTGCAGGGCGTGGTAATTTTCAAGGCACCGTTGGTGCGTTCTCAGGGCCCGGGGCTGTAGAGCACCACCTTGGAGGCCCAGTGGATTCCAGGCACACTCTGGGCACTTCTTCTACCTGTGTGACACCCCAGGGCGTGGAGGGATGGAGGCGCTCTCTGGGTGTGCCCCTTGCACGGGAATCCACAGGGCGTAGAAGGTTTTATGTGCTTTCTCCCTGCGTTGTCCGTGTCAGGGACTGCAGGGTTTTTCAGAGCCCACATGGTGTGTCTCCCACACATGGGACTGTGGGTGAGGCACTTTCTGGGCGTGGCTCTTGTGCAGTGATTCCACCACTCGTGGTTTGTGGGTGTTCAGAGCCCCCCCGGTGTGGCTCCCCCACACAGGCCCTTAGCGGAGGAGTGACCCAGGCACCCTGTTAAAATGACTTCTCGGCAGGTTCGCACAGTGTCAGTGTGGCGCAGGAATTTTTAGAGCTCTCCTGGTGGGTCGCCCACGCTCAGAACTGCGGGGTGGGAGGCGAGGAGTGGGCAAGTCACACTATGGGCGTGGCACCTGTGTGTCAGGGACACTTCCCAGTGCTCAGAGCCCTCCTGACTCCTGCGCTGTGGAGGCGGTTGCTGCAGGCCGGGCCGCCCAGCCCACCCAGCGTGGCATTCAGAGTCCTTCTGGTGCTGTCGCCCACCCACAGGGTATCAGGGTGTGGGGGATTCCAGACCCTCACCGGCAGCCTATGCGCACTGAGATGCACTGGCCCACTCAGCGCAGGAATATCTGGGGCGCTGTCCCCGTGTCTTCTCAGCCCCCAGGACCACTGTGTGCCGCTCCCAAGGCACAGACCTGGCAGTTTCAAGGCGCTTGCCCTGTGTTCTCAGAGGCTGGAGCCTCTGCAGGGGTGGAGGAATGCAGAGGCTATTAACCCTTCCCTTGCTCACCGAACCTCCGGCTGCTGCAGTCTGCCTCTGCTGCTTTTGAAGACCTTAGCCGGCGACGATCCCTCCCTATTTCCTTGTCTCTGGGTCGGCTGCATCTGCTGTCAGGCCGTTTTCAAAAGTGACTCAGCAGGTCTGGAGTGGGATGTCGGCTTCTCTACCTATGTTTTGTTCTGTTCTCGTTGTTCTTCCGAGTTGTGTGGATCTTTTTGGCTCCACACTGTCCAGGGAACTTCACGCACCTTTCCCTGCGGTTCCCTGCTGTTCCTCTTTGCTGCTTCTGTAATGTTCTATCCCTCTCTCACTGGACGCTCCCTCACAGCCTTCCTCGTACGTCGGCCATCTTAAAACCTCCCATTAAATGCATTTTTAAGCCTGGCTTCTCTTTCTGCACCTTCTGGGACTCCCATAACTCTTATATTTGACCTTTTAATAATGTCATTCAATTCTTGAATACTTTTTTTGGCCTAATCCAGCTCTGCTTCCAGTTTTTTTGTTTGCTTCCCCCTAGTGACAGTAAATATCTTCCAATTCTGAGATTCTTTCTTCTGCCTCTTTCATTTTATTTTGGAGACTTTCCACTGTAGTTTCAATTAGCTCCGTTGTACTCTTCATTTCTGACATATCAGCCTTGATTTGCTTTATTGCTGCTATTTCTTGTGTAACATATTCCTTAAGTTCTTTGAACTCATGAATGTTATTCTCATCATTGATCAGCTTTAAAATGAGTTTTATGGATTCTTTGTCCCCCATTTTCTCGCTGTCTTCTTCAATTAACTCTGAGGTTGGTATAGGGTTTTGCTCCTTTGCAGGGAAATTTTCAGTAATATTTGTTTTGCTTTTTTGTCTTCTTTTGCTCTTAATCATTGTATTTCTAGTTATCAAATTGTTCTCCATGGGGCAGGATTCTAAGCTGTGTAACTCATGGGTCTACAGTTCGATTTTACTTATTGCCATCAGTACACAGCCCTTTACTTGTAGCCAATTGTGCCACTCCCTCCAGCAAGTTCCAGGTCTGGGTTCTGAAGTTAGATTTCTACCATGGTCTCTCTCTGTAGCCCCAGCTCTTGGCTCACCACTCTCCACCTCCTATGCTATCATGCAGAGGTTTCACTGTTGTTTATACAACCTTTCTCACACTTTCTGTTGGAGCAAGTCCCAGGATTATGGAAAAAGCAGGTGTCCTATATAGCTAAGTTGTTGGTGGTACTGGTCTTGCTGGAACCTGTTGGACATTAGGTCTGGGTGCCACACAGACCTAGTTTGGCCCATACAATGCCACAGTCAGTATTATTTTCTTGTGGAACCAGTGCAATTCACTGAATTCAGTGAGTTATAGCTGAGCTCAGCACAGGCACATTTCACTGTTGTTCCCTCAATCCCAAGCTTATGCCAAGGTATACAAAATGGCACCCAATATAGCCCTATTAGAGTTCTTGATCTGCTGGCCTTCAGGTCTGAGGGCTACCCAGACCCGTCTTGAGTGGAACCTGTAGAATGTCAAGTTGCTGCAATTCACTGAATCAAAACTGAGTTCACCCCCAGCTCAGCTTATGCTCAGTCCTTTCCCTTGTCGTTGCCTCCTTAGGCAAAATAGCGCCCAATTTGGCTCTAGGGGGCTGACTGGGCTATGAAATCCACCCTGTTCTCGCACTGCCCATCTGGCATCTGATGCTCTGTCTCTGCTCCTGGTCAAATCAGACAGACCAGCATGATGGACAGTTCTTTGTCTGGGTTCATCTCCTAAGTTTTCAGTGAAAGTCCCTTTCCACCTTGTTGCTGGTGGAGTTCCAGCTGGTCTTGCAATTCAGATCAACAGTTGCAGAATGCCACTCTGATATCAGTAACTGCAACGCCACATGGTTGTGTCTACTGCTTTCCTGTGTCTATCAGTCTCCAGGTGCCCCTTTGCTGTTGTTCTGTCCTCTCCTATTTCCTGGAATGTGATCTCTCTGCTTCATCCTGTTTAGATGTTTCTCAGTCTGTTTAAACGTGTCCTTAACCTATTCTGCCATCTTGATTCTCTGGATCTAGTTGTCTTTTCTCCAGATTGTTATCAGTATTTGTTGTTTTCTGAATTCTGAATGATAGATATTCTAACTGTGGTGCAGTTAAATCATGTTGTGGTCTTTATTTCTGTTTCCCTCGTGACTAGGAAGCTGAGCAGTTTTTTCATCTCTGTTGAGGATTTGATTGTCATACTTTGAAATAATGACTATTCATTTCCTTTGCGTATTCGTTAATTAGATTGTTTGTTTTGTTGTTGAAATTTTTGAGCTCCTATGGAATCTGGTTATCAAAACCCCATCAGCTACAGAGTTTGTAAATATTTTTTTCCTATTATGTTTGCTTCTTCTTTACTTTGTTGACAAATTCCTTCTAATACAGAAGCCTCTTAGCTTGATTATGTTCTAATTTGATATTTTCAACTGTCTTGTGTTTCTGTGATCTCTTACAAGTCTTTGCCTAAAAGTATGTCTTGCAAAGTATCTGTGATGTGTTCTTCTACTAATTTGTTGGTATCAACTCAGAGGTCTAGAAACCTTATCCATTTAGAGTTGAATGTTGTATAAGGTGAAATATTGTGGATTATTTAGTATTTATTTATTTAGTATTTATTTCCATTTGTTAAAGAGTCTTGTTTGTTCTTGATGATTTTGGTTTACCTATCAAAATTTAGTTGGCTTTAAAAACATGTTTTATTTTTGGTGTGTTTATTCTATTCTTTTGATATTGTCTGTTTTTTTATGTCAATACCAGACTGCCTTCAACAAATTGAACTCTTGAAGTCTGGTACTCTAATATCTACAGCTATGTTTATGATAAGTTTGCTTTATCTATTCAGAGACTCATTTCATTTGATGTTGCTATTATTATTTGCAGACTTGAGGAGAATGTTGTAGTTATTTATTAGGATGGTATTGAATTTATAAATTTCTTTTGGTAGGACAGAAATATTGATGCTAATTCTAGCAATCCATAAATAACAGTCTTTGAATGTTATTTTATGTTCTCACATTCATTTCTTCAGTATTTCATAATTTTCCTTGTAGAGACCTTTTTCTTCCTTGATTAAATTTAATTCATTCCTAAAATTTTTAATTTTTAAGCTATTATAATTGGAGCTGATAGTTCATATTTTTTCTCAGTAATTATACACAAGGCTGTTTTTTGTGCTGATTTTATATCCTGCAACATTATGAAACTCCTATGAAATCAAACATTCTCTTATCAGAGTTTTTTGTTTATTTCTATTATATAGAGAATCACCATCTTCAAATAGGGATGTTTTGGTTTCCTCCTTTGCAATCTTTATGCCTTTAGTGGCTTTGGCAAAATTGCCAGAATTATATTGAATAGAAATTGTGAGAGTGGGCACCTTGATCTGGCTGTGGATCTTAGCAGAAGTGTCCATGTAATGTGATGCTGGTTCTGAGTTTTTCACATATTTCATTGTGGCAATTGTTCCTTCTATTCAAAATTTGCTATAGAAATGAAAGGGTGTTGTGTTTTCAAATGCATTTTCAGAATCTATGGAAATGATCATATTGCTTTTATTCTCCAACTTAATGTGATGTATCATATTTTATGATTTGTAAAAGTTGAACCAAGCCTGCATGTCAGAGATAAATCTTATGCTTCTGAATAAATTATCTGTCAGATGTGATTTTGGATATGATTCATTAGTATTTTGTTGATGAATTTGCATCTATTTTCATCAGGAATATAAATCTTTCTGTTTTTTGTATGTTTCTGGTTCTGGAATTAAGATGATGTTAGACTCTTAGAATTATTTTGGGATAATTAACTCACTTCAAGTGGTTTGGTCCACTCCAACCTCCTTCTCTAAATCTATTATATTTTCCAACCCTGAACACGGTGGCTCTTACTTGAGGTGGTGGTGAGCTTCAGCTTTCTGTCAGCTGCTCGATATCCTGCATGGCTGATTGCAAACATTATTTCAGAGCTATCATCTCTTGTCGCTTGGCACTTCCACTAGTTCTGTTTGTTTGTTTCTTTATCAAAAATTTTTGTCATTCAGACTTCTGGAAGCATAGACCTCCCTTCACTCTTTTCATATCCCAAAGAAGTCTAAAATTAATGTGGTTCTCCTCTATTCAGCCATCTTGGATTTCTCATTGTATTCTTAAAATTGTATCCACAAATCACATTGCATGTGTTCTCTTCCTTTTAATGTTTGTTCATTTAAAACTAAAATATTAGAGAAATGAAAGTTTAAGATAAGATAAACACAAAGAACACTGAATCTTCCTATATGTGGAAATTAAAAATACATGATTTTCTTGAAAAATAAAATGCTACAAATAAAGTTCAAAACTTTATTTTTTGCTTAACCACCTGGCAAAAAGTATACATTTTTCTATCTAATAATGTCATTGTGTTTAAATGTAATCATGTGTTTAACAAAGAAACAAGTTGTTCTAAAGGATGCTATTATGACAGCATATTGTACCTAATACCTTTGCAAAAAGGGTTATTAGGAAAGAAGAAGACAGCAAGTTTTCTGAGAATCATTTGTAAGTCACACACACTGAGGGAGAGAAAACTGCAGTAGGATCTCTTCCAGATCTGCATTTGGAAAGAATTCTCCTGTCTACATAGTTTAGTCTCCAACAAATGTTTCTCACATTAAATGTTGTAAATCTATTGACACACACTGCTGGAGACACTTGTAAAATCTCTGTATTTGTACTATGACCCTCAATACTCTTTTATGTCCTTGGAAGCCTTCTCTGCCCTACAAGAGATTACTTTTACCAGGCAGATCCATGGAACACATCCCGTGGGTTTCTACATAAATTTTATTACATTATTACATGGTTTATACACAATCATCACATGGGTTTCTGCATAAACTTCTGTTCCAACATTAGACATAAAATTCCTTATGGTCCTTTTGATTTGCTCTGTCCTGGAGACATATGTTTGGGTTTCTATAGAACAATGCCTACCTTCTCTGTAAAATTGCAAACATTGCTGTTTCAACCAGGACCCAGATGAATGAAGGTCACCTAACAATGCTGAACAATTACAAATGTTTCACAGGAAGGCCATCATGCATTATGGGGCTCATAAGAAGCATTACAGGATGAAGAATCAAGATGGCAGAATAGAGTAAGGACACGTTTAAATAAATAGAGAAATATTAGCCAGAGTGAAGCAGAGAGATCACATTCAAGGAAACAGGAGAGGACAGAACAACAGCAAAGGGGCACCTGGAGACTGATAGACACAGGAAAGCAGTAGACACAACCATGTGGCGTTGCAGTTACTGATATCAGAGTGGCATTCTGCAACTGTTGATCTGAATTGCAAGACCAGCTGGAACTCCACCAGCAACAAGGTGGAAAGGGACTTTCACTGAAAACTTAGGAGATGAACCCAGACAAAGAACTGTCCATCATGCTGGTCTGTTTGATTTGACCAGGAGCAGAGACAGAGCATCAGATGCCAGATGGGCAGTGCGAGAACAGGGTGGATTTCATAGCCCAGTCAGCACCCTAGATACAAAATGGGTGCCATTTTGTTTAAGGAGGCAAAGGCTATGGGACAGTAGTGCGCATGCTCTGAGTTGGAAATGAAACTCATTTCTGTCTCAGTATACTGCAACAACATGGAATCATACATATTCCATCCAAGATTTGTCAGGGTAGTCCCCAGACCTGAAGGCCAGCAGATCAAGAACTCTAATAGGGCCATCATGTTCCATTTTGCAGTGTGGCAACGACTAAAATTCAGGAACAACAGTGAGCTTCGCATGCACACTGCTCGGTGAGAACTCACTTGCCATATACTGCATTGTACTGGTCCTACAAGAAAATAATGTTGACTATGGCATGATACAGGTCAAAATAGGTCTGTGTGGCCCTCAGACCTAATGGCCAACAGTTTCTGGCAAGATCAGCACCAACAACAACCTGGCTATATAGGACACCTGGTGTCACCCTAATCTTGGAGATCTGCTCCAACTGGAAGTGGGAGAACGGTTGTACAGACAATGGTCCAGCCTTAGCACAGTGTCTCAGGAAGTGGAGAGTGCTGAACCAGGAGCCAGAGTTATGGTGAAAATTTAACTTCAGAACCCAGACCTGGAACTCAGTGGAAGGATTTGCACAAGTGACTGCCAACAGTTGTGTGCCAAGTGCAATAAGTAAAATTGAACTGTAGACCTGTGGGTTAGTCAGCTCCAGCACTTGTCCCAAGAAGAATCTGCTAACAAGAAGTACAATGACCAAGACAAAAGAAGACACAAAGGCAAAATGAATATTACTGCAGACTCCCCTGCAAAGGAGCAAAACCCTATGCCAACCTCATAAAAAATGAGAAGCACATAAAGCAGGCATTCAAAGAATTTAAGGAATAGATCACACTGGAAATGAATCTAATCAAGGCTGATATATCAGAAATGAAGAGTACAATGGAGCTAATTGAAATTACAGTGGAAAGTCTCCAAAATAAAATGAAAGAGGCAGAAGAAAGAATCTCAGAATTGGAAGATATTTACTGTCACTAGGGGGAAGCAAACAAAAAACTGGAAGCAGAGCTGGATTAGGCCAAAAAAAGTATTCAAGAATTGAATGACATTATTAAAAGGTCAAATATAAGAGTTATGGGAGTCCCAGAAGGTGCAGAAAGAGAAGCCAGGCTTAAAAATGCATTTAATGAAATATTAAGGGAAAATGTCCCTAATCCAGAGAAAAATTCAGGAAACATCCAGGAGGGGCACAGAACTCCCAGCAGGCTTGACCAAAAGCGATCTTCACTAATACAGATGATAATCAAGCTCTGTTCAATTGAACATCAGGAAAAGATCCTTAAATGTGCACATGAAAAAAATCAACTGATATATAAAGGAATGCCAATTAAACTCACAGGAGATTTTTCACAGGAAACTCTATAGACAAGAAGAAAATGAACAGCATATTCTAGATTCTGAAAGAAAAATTGTCGGCCTTGGATAACATACCCAGCAAAACTTTCCACTGTCTTTTAAAAAATGAAATAAAATTGTCACACCACCTCCAGTGGAGCCTATGTGAGAAGTCACCAGGCCAAGGTGGAAGCTTCAAGGAAGCATGCCTCCCTGATTTGGCTGCATCTCTAACGGTTTTGGCATTCCTGAATGTACTCTCTTTGCTCTTATCTTTATGACTTGGATAGTGCTATTTATGTGCGGCAAAGGCTTAATATTCCTTTATGGTTCTATGAAGCCTTCTGACAGGAGACAGGAAAAAGATTGCAAGTACTATAGAATAAAAACTATCAGGCCACTAGCTTTAACAAACCTACCTGGGACTATTTTTGAGAATTCCTAAAAAGAAGATTATAGTAGAAATCTATAGCTTAAAAAGCCATACAGGAGGAAAACTAAGAAAAATAGATAGGCTAATATTAAAACCATTGTAAGGCACAATGAGAGCTAACCGCTTAATGATTAAAACTGCAGCTGGTGCCAAACCACATCCACAAGAAATAGCAACTGCAGCCTGTCACCAGGCTATTAGTGAACAATCTTTTCTAAATAGCCCCGTTTACCTCCCTGGAATGATTGTTTGTAGAAATGTAACCACATGATTAAGCAAAGAAAATGTCCCTTTGCAATAATCTATTGCATATAAGTTGATGCCTTGCTTTTGCAAAATGCACTCAGATACAACTGCCTTGAGTTGTCATGTCTGTCTGTCACTCACCTAATCCTTGCCCACCATTCCCAGGGTCCTGTTCCCATCAGACTGATTGCTCCCAGCCAAGCCAGTCTGTTGCATAAAATTCTTCCACAGTAAAGAAAAGTTAAAAGAATATGCCTCTTCCAAGCCTGCACTACTAAGGATACTTAAAGACATATTCTTGACAGAAAAAAGGAATAGCACAAACCAAAACCTAAGCGAGTGTGAAGAACATCCAAAAATTACAACAGAAAACCAAATCAATGAACAACCCATTGCTAAAATGACAAGGCAAAATTAACACCCATACATATTAACCCTGAATGTAAATGGCTTAAGCTCATTGATCAAACATCGTAGATTAGTTGGCTGGATTAAAAAAAACAAATGCCTTATTTGTTGCCTACATTAGACACATCTCACTAACAAAGATCAAAAGAAACTATATCTCATGGATTTTAATTTTTTTTTAAATTTCATCTCTTCAACACACTTTCTTCTGATTAAATTTTTCAATGACTCATAGATGATACAATATCATCATCTTCTTCAGAAAGTTCTTGATTTTCTTTTACATTTTTTCAGTGACACAGTAGTCACTCAGTAGCATGTTATTTAACTTCCTGGCATTGTTATTTGTTTTCTTCTCATTGTTGATTCTGCTTAGTGGCTTTTCATTTAAAGGAATGTATAGTAACTGTGTAATGCAGACTATCATATCTAATAGCATGTTATTTAACTTTATAGCATTGTAAATTTCTATTTTTCTTTCTATTGTTGATTTTTAATTGTGGCTTTTCATTTCAGGGGATGTATAGCAACTGTGCAAAGGAGACTATCATATTCAGATGTGAGGATTCAATGCAGTATATATCTCTACTTCCAGATTAAAGATGGACTTAAAATGAAACTGTTAAATACATCTTGACACTTAGGATGCTGGACTCTATGCCATTGTCCATGCCAGCAATAATGGACATTTGACTGTGTATAAAGAACTATACTATAGTAATGATATGGGGGAACCTAGTGAGGAGGGAGGAAATCGGGAAGAGGATAAGGGAAATCCTAGATTTATGGAACTATATTATAAAATAATAATAAAAAGATGTAAAAAAAAAAAAGGAAGTATTACAGGAACCACAGTGAGGTAGTATCTATACTGCAGTACTTCATGCCTGCTGGAAAGGCATGCTCAGAATTGGTGCTGCACTCAAAAACTGAGGCCCATGGCTCTGTGCAAAGTTGACTGTTGTTGGTGTTTAATAAATTATCTGGAATATTTTGTGAATACATATTTGTGAGAAGCTCATGGTTAATACAAAAATTTTTTAATTGTGTTATGGTCTAGCTTTGCAATCAGGGTTTAGAATTTTGCACTTTTGTTACTTGATTAATATATGTTAAACTTCTCTTGTTGATATTTTTGGGAGGGAATATGAATTTGCCAATATGAGTACAATAATCAGAGTCATGTCTTTTTTTGTTTTGCTGTTTTTTTTTTTGTGCATTTCCAGCACTTGTTAATCTTCAGAAGCGCCCCCTGAGAGGAAGAAGGGAATTGTATCTGAGCACTTAGTTCAGTTTTGAAGTGCTTTTACTGTCTTCCTTTATATTGTAACAGAAAAGTTGATTAAAATTTAGACATTCAGAATGATCTGTAATTAACCTCTGAAATACATCTCTCCAGAACAGACCTTCTGATTTCTGCTGCTTGTGTGCCCTCATCCTGAAAAGTTCTTCTGGTTTGAACACTAAAATTTCTAATTACTGAGTCATATACTATTTTCTCTTTTCAAGAACTAAGAAATAAACAGCTCTTTTAAAGAAAAATGTTGATTATTGCCTTGAAATTAGCCTCATCTGAAGAAATTGATGCCAGAACTCTGGATGCTTGTCTTTTGGCTACTGATAGAGATTAGCTAATATCTGACAATGGTTGGCTTCATCTGGCTCGTTTCAGAAGTGGAGATGATGCAATCCATGTTTCAATCTATAAGACAGAATCATGCATTTCTTATTATTTAATTTGTGAGGTGTATCAATTCTGGATCACAATCGACTGAATTCAACCAAAACTCAAAGAAATAATACCAACTATTTCTTAGTGCTTTATGTTTTCTAAGATTGTGAACACTTTTGTGCCATCAGCATTAGATATTGCTCTTTGCCAAGGTCTGAAGTACAACTCTGTTGATTTATTTTTCATGGTTTCATTCCTACAATATTCTCCATATTCAGCTTAACACCAAATTGCTTTGCCATGTAGTTGAGAATGAACTAAGGCCAGGTTTCAAAAGGGGAAGTATCTCCCTATAAGCTGCTTCCAAGGGTGGGTTACCTTCAGACTTCAAGTCCTTTATTTACAAATACCAGTATTTTAGCTCATCACCTAGAGCCCTCATTCTACCTGTCCCACCAAAGAGGATACAGAGGTTCCATTTGCAAACACTAGCCTTTGGAATGGGGTACTGGGATCTTGCCAAATTGGATTTTACCAGTTAGACTCCTCTAACACTTTGTAAGTCTATGTTGTAAGAGAGTGATAGTTCCTCAGTTATTTGGGTTAGGCAGTATGTGTTTTATGCTTGAGTTTCAGTTTTTAAGTCCTGTGCAAACATGGCAGGGGGTTGTATGCCAGGCCCACATGGGGTTGGTGATGATAAATACAGAAACAATTCCAACCTACACTGTCACAGGTCCCTGTCTGATACTCTGAAATTCTAGTGATGTCATCCACAGGGACAGGAACCATTAGAATCTACTGAACACTGGGTTTTATCTACTAAGCACTGGGTAACAACACACTACCGTGGCTCCTTGATCTTTGCCTAGGATTATGCAAGAGTAATAAAGCTAGCCTTCTGGCTGTTTGGACTGGCTCTAGTTACACTGGGTGTCACAGTCAAAATGTCCTACCAAGTCCTGGGAGTGTTTGTCCATCCACAAGGAAGGCTTGTCTTCACCTCATGTTGAGGCAAGTCTTGAAGCTGCATCTGAGAGCCTAAGACTGGGTGTAAATGAATTTGTACTTTATCAGTAACAAGGTTTCACTGTATTTGTCTGGGTTTCCAGTCACATGACAGGGTCATAGGCTGTTCTCCTGACCTACTCCTAGAGGCCAGTCTTTCTCTAGCTTCCTTCTGAGAATTGGAGTAGCAGTTGTTAATATTTTTGGAAGGAAAAACAAGCTGCAAATCTGAGTACTGTAACCACACTTGTGTCTTATTTGATGCTATTGTTCTGTTAAATGCATTTCCATCAGCAGCTAAACTTCAGATGCCTCCTATGTGAGGAAGAAGGTGGGACCTGTGTTTGGGCACTTAGGACACTTGCCTCCTCTCATACACCAAGCTGTGCTATCATTTGGTGTTGAGTATTCAAGTGTTGCTAATGTGTTCATTTACAGTGTAAGAGATAACTTTATAAAGAGAATGTAGATATTCAGAAAGGCCTGTAATTAGCTTCTAGGACACATCTCCCTAAAGCAGCCCTGCTGATGTCTGCTGGCCTACCAACAAAAGTTAGTGTTTGTACAAAATAGTTGCCATAGCTCAGGATATTTGTCTTTGATCACTGATGGAGATTAGCTAATACCTGAATACAGTTGGCTGCCCAGGCTCAGGTGTCAGTAAGTGGGGTGATGCAATCCATGTATTTCACAGTATAAGGCAGAATCATGCATTTTATATCATTTGGTTTGGGAGATGTATTAGTTCTGTGTCATAATCACTACTGAATTCAATCAACATTTAAATAACTAATAATTATTTTCAAGTGTTTTGTTTTCTAATACTGTGAACACTTCTGATATTTGATACTGATTATCACCCTTGGCTGGACTTTGAAACAACTTTGTTGATGTGTTTTTCATGATTTCATTCCTACAATACTCTCCATATTCAGATTCTCAGCAAATTGCCTTGCTGTGATGTTCAGAATGAACTAAGGCCATGTTTCATAAGGGAAAATATCTCCCTACAAGCCACTTCCTGGTGATTGGGTAGGATCAGTTTCCTAATCCTTTATCTATATGGATCTATGGACCACTGGGTTTCATCAGCTCAGCATTGAGTAACAATACAGTTTCATGACTCCTTGCTTTTTGCTCAAAATTAAACAAAAGTAATAAAGGCACTGCTTTGGCTTCTTGGACTGGCACTAGGTTTAGTCACACTGTCTCTCACAAAGTTTCTTACCAAATCCAGGGAGTGTATGTCCATCCCAGTGGAGGACATGTCTTCATCTCATGTTGAGGCAAGTCTTGAGGCTACATTTGTGAGCCTCACTGGGCACAGATGCCTTTGGGCTTTATCAATAACAAGGTTTACTGTGGCTGGCTGGGTTTTCAGTCTCAGAAAAGGCTCCTAGGCCCCTTTTCCGGCCTTGCTCCTCAGACAGAGTCTTGCTCTATGCAGGCCACCTAGTTACAAAGGCCATATATTTTGCTGTGTTGTAAGAATGTCCCATGTCCACATGAAAAGCAATTTGGCAGTGATGAATCCCCTCCAGGAGGAGGCACTGGTGACAACAAAGTAGAGAATTACTCCAGAGATAAATTGTAAAATAATATACTCTACCTGTAAATTTCAATGGTAAAAGAGTAACATGTTTGTTTGTACTAGATATAAACCTGTAGTTTTTCAGGATAATGAAATAAATATACAGGGAATATATGCAGAAACCCAATTTTAGAGTAAATAATTAGGAGACTCAACTTGAGAATTAGCTTGCAAACTTTCTAGAATACAGATAGAAATGTTCCTAATTGTTTTGACATGTAAATAAATACAAAGTTTTTTTTTTTCAATGCTCTCAATGAACATGGAAGGCAAATTCTTATTACAGTGCTTGTCCTAATGATGGAGTAGAACACATCGTCAGGGTATTCTTATCTATTTATTCTTTAGTAAACTGATTTAACCCCTTAAAGTTTCATTAATATAATGGGAATTAATTTCATATATTTAGTAGGTTTTATTTATTATCACTCATTGATGTGAATAAACATGTTTTTGTATTTTATATTTTCTATGTGTGGTGTTAGTAGTTTAAATTAACATTGTTCTGGAGCTTGTCCAAGAAGTAACTCACCTTGTTTCCTTCTAGCCTCCATCCTCCTAATTCTAATGTATCTCCTTCATTCTTTTTTATGTAGTATTTTAGTGATATACATTGAACAAGTTCCCTTTCATTTTGTTTAATACTCAACATTTTTCTCTATGTTTATTTCCTGGGCTTCAATAATGTACCAGTGATATCATGTTGCAGTATTAAAATCACTAAGGCTTATTTCCTGAATATATTGTTATTTGTATAATTTTCTGCAAGTAATTTTAGATTCAATAAACCATAGCGTTTCTAAGTTGGCATTCCCTTTTATGTATTCATTCTAATTTTCCCCGTCCTCTCTTTTCCTAGATATCTCTAGAGTGGTGATACATTCATTTCATGGCCATTACTTTAAAGAAATCTTTTAAACTGACATTCTCTGGAAAGTGCTGTTAGTAGCTCGACAAATTAAGGTTCTACTTTTCATTTCAAGAAATTCCCACATAAAATATGTCAGATAATGCTGTTTGGGGCCAATGTGAACACAAACTGAACAGTCTAGATTCCAGTTTAATTGAGTGAAACCAATCTTTTTTACACAGGAATGTCAGGAAACTCTTCAGTAAAAACAGAAGGTGAGTTCTTTTAACTTTTTTTTTCTTTTACTTCTAATTATTCGCTGTTACTATTTTTCAACTTTTTAATTTCTATCTTGGGTCTTACTTTCTGTTTCTTCATGTTTCTAAGATGTTACTACTTATATAAATGTTGATAAAATTAGTCTCTCAATTTGAAGCTTACAAAATTATTGGTTTAAAAGCTTATAATAATTCCTAAGTGCACATTAACTTCCATGCATTGCTTGCATTTGGCATACCCAGTAATGAAAGATAATTTCCACCTCAAGACCCTTAACATGTTCGCATCTGCAATGTCCCCCTTAGTATGAAAGATAATATAACAGAGCAAGTAGGAATTCAATATATTTCTGTATACGTTTCAAGAATACCAGCATTTGTTTTAAAGAATACCCACATTTGTTAGGCTTATAAGCGATTTATCTTTTAAATATAATACAATTAGAGAAGAAAATTTAGCATCACAAGACAGTCAAAGATAAAGTATCAGTATATAAGTATAAACTTACTTAAAAATAGAAATGATTAGAACAGCTTATAGCTTCCCTGTGTTTTTAATAAAATATTTCCTCTGATTCAGAATTCAATGTAAATGAAATTATGCATTATACACTTTTTGACTTCTTTCACTACACACATGATTTGAGGTTTTTTCCAATCATAGCTTGCAAAGTTATTTTGCTTAGTTATTGTAAGAGTTTTGCTACTGTATAGACACACCACAGTTTGTTTTTGCGGATTTGTAGATGAGACTCTAACTTTATTTCCATTTTTTGCAAATTAGGAAAAAAATACCTTGTACTTTTGTACAAGTCTCTTTTTTAAGGTTTACTAACTTTTATTGGAATGCCAGATATATAGAGAGGAGGAAAGACAGAGAGGAAGATCTGTTCATTGAGTCATTCCCCAAGCTTCCAAAATGACTGAAGCTCAACTGATCGTAACCCAGGATCCAGGAGTTTCTTCCCCGTCTCTCATTCTAGTGCAGTGTTCCAAGGCTTTGGACCATTCTTTACTGCTTTCCAAGGCCATAGGCAGGGAACTGGATGGGAAGCGGCACTACCAGGATTGGAACTGGCACCTATATGGGATCCCAGAGTGTGCAAGATGAGGACTTTAGACACTTAGGTCACCGTACGTGGCCTTGGACAAGTCTTTTTATAGATATACAATACATTTATTTTGGATCCTGTGGTCTCTAGTAAATTAATAAGCTCATTTTTAAGAAATTCGATTTCTTTCCTCTTTTCATTCTATTTGGGATAATTTTGCTATTATTTCTCTTAGTCTTGAGTCTTGAAATATGGTTTATGGAGACCATGATGCCTAGAAAATTTAATTTTTAGTATCAAAATTACTACCATAAAACATGCATCTTAACTATCTAGGAAAAGAAGATTGCAAAAACAAGCTTGGTAGAGAAGAAGAAAAAACAAAGACCAGACCGCAAATAAAAAATTAAAGAAAGAATTCTTAAGATAAGTGTTAAGGTTATATACTTAATATTAGCTGGAAATATTTTTGGATAACAGCATAGAATTTCAATGTATTTATATTGATCAAACAAGGGTAATTAACCTTTCCTTTTTTTTTATTTTTCTATAATTGAGACATTAGAGATTCTCTGTTATACCTGTTTTTAATATACAATATTAAAATACATGAGTATCTTAATTACTATGATTAGCCCTACAATAAACATGATGGATAAGGTATCTCTTTAATTATTTCATGATTTTAGATATATACCCAGTAATATGATTTCTGGATCATCTGGCAATTATATTTCCAGTAGTTAAAGGAATCTCCCTTTGGTTTTCCATAGTTGGCATATTAATTTACATTCCCATTACCAACTTTGAGAGTTCTCCCTTTCTCAACATTCTTGTCAGAATTTATAATCCTTTTGGTAATAGCTAATATAAGTGGGGTGATATGGGATGATCAGGCCCCTGAGACAACAAAGGGATGAGGTGATGGTGTTCTTTGGCCACATAAACTACCAGAGAAGACCTAATCAAGCATGACCATCCATTGTAAGGCTAGCACAACTTATAAAGACTAGAAAAGGGGAAGGAAGAGGAAGGCAGAAGGGCATTCCTTGATAATTTTCCAACCCAACAGTAACAGTCACTGGCTTGAAGGCATGCCTATCTCTCTGGACCCTCCAACCAAGTTACAGGTTACATTCTGCATGCAGGCTGGAAGTTGTGCCTCAGGCCACATTCACAATGTGTGGATGGAAATGGAATGTAGGTTACATTTGACTTCTTACAACTTCTTATCAAGAGGCCCAGCACAGCTCATCCAAAGACAGAGAAGAGACTGGGGTGTAGCCCACCGTCCTTGTCTATGTGACCAGTGACCAGTGACCAGGTCTGGTTGAAGTCTTGGTTAGACAAAATCATTATCAGGGAGTTCCCCTGGGCACACAATGTGCACATACCTATGATATTCCATATAAGCCAAGCAGGCAGAGATCTGGGGGCGATCTCCCACAGAGTGATATACTATATTATGGTAATTTTGATTTACATTTCCTGATAAGGAAAAATAATGAACTTTTTTTTTCTTGTATATTTGTTTGGAGAATCTTCTTAACTCAATGTACTGGAATTTACTTATGTATGCCTCATTTGCCTGTACTTCCGGTATCTTTTCCAAGAAGTAACTTCCTGTATTTTGTTTTGCAGAGTTTCCTTCATCTAATCTAAATATTTGAGGGACACATAAGGGAAACTCTGCAAGCCACGATTTGGATATATGGCTAGAAATTGGATCCATTGTCATATATATATATGACAATGTATATGTGTATGTATATATATATACATATATATGTATATATATGTGTATATATATGACATTGGATCCAATTTATATATATATTGGATCCATATATATATACATACACACACATATATATACACACACATATATGCACACATATATTTCTGATTTTGCCAGCATTGTTCAATGAGAAAAATTTAATTTCTTTTCTGTATGTTATTGGTAACTTTGTCAAAAAAATCAGCAATACGCACATGCAATAATTTCCGGGCTTTCCACTCTTCCCCATTGCTCTATGTGTCAGTTTTCACGCCATTATCACACTATTTAATTACTATAACTTTGTACAAGACTTTAGAATTGGTATTTTTGGTGTCTGTGTATTACTTTTTTTATTATTAAGGATCACTTTACATATTTTGGAACTTTTGTGATTCCACTTGAATTTTAGAACCTTTTCCTATTTCTATACATAATATCATTGATATTTTCATAGGGGTGGCACTGAAGCCACAGATTCCATAGAAAGTATGGTCATTTCAGCATATCAATATTTTCCAAATATGAGCAAGGAATTTCTTGATATTTAGTTGGCAGTCTAGAATATTGATAAATGTTTGATTAACTGAAACACAAAAAACAATGTTACTATGCTGTTGCTAAGTGTATTGTAATTGCATGATGGTGTTACAGAGGTACATGCTTGTTTATTTATGTTCGCTATGTATTTGATTGTCTTCAAGCTTATAAAATAAAATATTATGAGCAGAATATTGAAACAATCATATAAATCTGTGAAAAATATTTTTGCTTGCACACATATCAGTTTTCACTCATATACCCAAGAGATATTACCTATATCTTTCTAACATAGGTCTAAAAATTTGTAAAATTATCCTTCCATTACTTCCTCCTAACTTTTGCAATATTGCTCTCATTCACTTATGCACAATTTATAGCTTAGTATATCTAATTATGATTTTGCACAAAAATATTATTGTTCCTTTTAATAAAGTAAAATTCAATATATTTCATTAAATCTGTGACTATACCATGGGTTGAATTTATGCTTTTGAAATATTAAAGAAATAATAAAGGATGTAACTACGGGAGAGAAAAGCAGAAGAAAGGAAGAATGATTATCTTCTTAGAATTATGACTACAAAAGTATAAAATCTTTTCTATTAAGTGCTGTTTTAAAATGCTTTTAAATATTTATACATAATCTGTAAGCCAATATTCAGCTTAAGTTTTTGTTAATTGGTGTATATAATACTCTGCTGAAAATCAAATTCAGATCAATGTTAATTTATATTACGAAATTTATCACCATGCTACACAAAGAAAGAAATAGAAAACAGCCACAAATCTAAAAGGCCTTAAGACACTGAATGAAAAATATTTCAACATTGCTAACTATAAGGAAACTGTTGTTTTGTTCTGTTACATGCATTCTACCACACACTCTTAGGTGAAAGAGAAAAAAATCAATTTCTCCACTAACACAATATTTAGCAAATGAGGCAACGAGGAGTATTCCATTTAATATGCTTGTATCTTTTATTTTAGCAATTAATCATTTTAATAAAATAAATTCAAATTTTTTAAAGCTCAAGCTGATTCGCTGAAATTAAACAAATATCTGCCACATCCTTGAAATTATAAATTATTGTATGTCTGGGATATAAAATTAATGAAGGACAATAAATTGCTTAACATGTATTTGATCTTACACAGTATTTGATAAAAAATGTCCTCCAGGAACCACAATCAGGAAAAAGAAGTTAGGATCACATGTTCCTGGAACATAGAATACACAATAGCATTCAAAGACACAGAAATTCCACAGCATTGACCCAGAAAAACAAAATGTTAGCATTTAGAAACAATGCTTTCAAATAAAAAGAGATTTATTCATCTATTCAAAAGTGAGAGTTAACAGAGAGAGAGATGGGGGGACAGAAAGGCAAGAAGAGTCTCTGCTGATGGGTTATTACAGTCAGAGCTGACTCCAGCATAAACCAGGAGCTAAGAGTTTCAGCCAGGTCTCCCATGTAAGGCTGATATTCCACTGCTTTTACCAGGCAATCAATATCAGATGAGTCAAAAGTGGAACAGCCAGGATGCAAACCAGCACTTACAGGATCTGCTGGCATTGGAAATGCCAGCATTAGTGGTTATGCCCAAATATCAGTCCTTAAAATAGTCTTTATAATATGCACTTATATTGATTTGGAGACACACACTTATGCACACAATTATTTTACTTTATGTTGTCATTGGTTAGTACCACTTCATTATGTTGATTCTTCTTGCTGTAATATTTAAGTTTTTCTTTTATCATTTTGAGAAATACTGTTGTTTTATAATGCATATTATGTTAGGTTTAATATGTTTCATTTTGTTTAGAATTTTGAATTTTTTTTTACTATTTTATATATTTAATCTAAAATATATAGGCTGTTTTGGCTTTCTGTTAAAGATTATAGGAACCAAAGGACTTTAATTAAAGCAATGTCATTAAATTCCTTAAGGATCTCCTGAGGTATATATGAAAAATCATAGTTTAGGAGTCCCTGGCACAATAGCCAAGTGGCTAAATTTTTGCATTGAGTATGTACAGATCCCATATGGATGCACATTGGTATCCTGGCTGCTACACTTGCAATCTAGCTACTTTCTTGTAATCTGGAAAAACAATAGTGCATGACCTAAAACACTCGGAATTTGCACCCAAGTGTGATACCCAGAAGACGCTTCTAGCTCCTGCATTTTGATCGGTTCAGATCTGGTCATTGTGGTCCCTTTAATGAAGCAGTGGATGGAAGATATTTCTCTTTATCTCTTCTCTCTGTAAATCTGACTTTTCAATAAAAATTAAAAAATGAAAAGCAAATCTTAAAAATGCAAAGGTATTTATCAAAGATTTTTCAAAAGTTCAGTAACTAAATCAGTTAAATGCAATTTGAAATTAATTGAATCTGAAAAATTAAAGAACAAGAAACTTGCAAAAATATTTTCCCTAGATATTAACTAATGTGATTTCAACATTGCTACCATTTCTTCCCTGAGGCCTTTGGTAGTTATCAGAGGCTGAGAGAAAACAGGAATTTGAATGATGAGCAAAGCTTGATTAATGAGCACAAAGTTACACCTACATAGGGGTAAAAAATGCTCTGAAGCAGCTGTGCATTAAGTAATAAGAGATAATATATACATACTGTACATTTCTCAAGTTTAAAACACTTGGAAGCTAGGAATTTTAATGTTTCATCATAAAAAATTGCTAAATGTTTTTGAATATAGACATATTTACCTGGTTGTACATTACAAAATATATGTATTTATCAAGACATCAGTTAGTAACCAATAAATATTCATAATGTCACTTTTAAAGTCTACCACACTAATATATTGAATACTAATTAAGAGAATTATGTTTTACTTAAACACAGTTTATTTAATCTGCCATCTCCAGAGAAATCTGACACAATTAAAACGCCAACATCAATCTATTACTGCTGAGATAATATGTGTTGTAAAATACACAGAATCCATAGAGTAAAGCAATGTGTGAACACATACAAGTGGTTTCAAAAGTTTCATCTACAATTCCCATTACATATTATAAATTTTTATTCAGTTATTCAATTTGAAAGGTAGAGAGCTTTACCACTGCTCTAAATGCCCAACGTATTCTCTAACTTTATTTGTTTTCTTTTCTATCTGAAAGATAGAAACCTGGAGAGACAGATGGAGAGGTATCATCTTTAAATATTTTCCAATAATTCCTGCACCAATACTATTTTAAATATTTTAAGTATTTTCCAATAATACCTTGTTTGTTGTTGGTGGTGGTGGTAGTGTTTTTGCTGTTGTTGTGTGTGTGTGTGTGTGTGTGTGGTTTTTGTGTGTTAGATTTGTTCAGTTATTCGAATATTTTAATCTATATAAGAATTTATGATATAAGGCCTAGCAGCATGGCCTAGCAGCTAAAGTCCTCGCCTTAAACACCCTGGGATCCCATATGGGCGCTGGTTCTAATCCCAGCAGCTCCACTTCCCATCCAGCTCCCTGCTTCTGGCCTGGGAAAGCAGTCGAGGACGGCCTAAATCTTTGGGACCCTGCATCCATGTGGGATACCCGGAAGAAGTTAGTGGACCCTGGCTTCAGATCGGCATAGTCTCACCTCACCCTAGTAGAATGGAAACTACAAAAGTTTAAAAAAAAATCTGAAAAACTAAAAAAATTAAACAAAAGATATTGACAAGGAGTTGGGAAAACACGTATAGCACTCTACTTTTGTTGGGAATGTAAACTTACACAACCATGATAGAAGACAGAAAACATCAGAGATATGAAAATACACATACCATTTAGTCCAAGCATGTTATTCTGGAAATTTGCAAACATGAATGAGATAAGCATATGAAACAGTTACCAGTACCCCCTTGGTTAGAGCAGTTAAAACATAATAAAATGCTGTCTCTCTTTTTCTAAATGGATACAACTAGAAATTATTATCTTTAGCTAAGCAAGCCAGACTCCAAAAAGTTAATATCTTATGTCTATTCCAATATGTGTTAGTTAATGCAGAAAAAGGAAAATGTATAAGAATCAAAATGCAACTTGATGATACGATTGTTATTTTTAGTTTGTACTTAAACTAATTGATTGTTCAAACATTTGTTGATTATTATGGATAGTCTTGAATTAAGCCCCTGGTTATTGAGTGGATTACAGTCAATGTCTTTGCAAAAAGAAAAATGTCTTTGAAAGAAACTTTGAGATTTTCATTGTTGCAGACTGTGATAATAATAATATGATCAACCTAATTCATTTCCGTATTTGTAATCCTCTCCTTCAGCTTCTTGAAATCAAATTGCAACACTGTTTTATAATATGGTGTTTGTTTTAAGACTGCTTTTGTAATGTTTATTTTAAAATCAGTGTTAGAGAAAAGAGGAAAGAGAGAGAAAGGAAGGGAGTTAGGTACATAGAGATTGAAAGAGCACTTCAGATCACTGGTTCACTCCATAAATCCTCAGTGATCCGTGCTGGGCCAGGCTGAAGTCAGAAATCAGGGCCTCTGTCCATCTACAAACACTGAATCTTTTTAGGATGTTAAACACTGAGATACAAATATGAGATATGAAGTAGTTTGAAGGTACATTGTAAAAAATTAAAAGAAATGTAAATATGGGAAGAAGAGGGGAAGTGGGAAGGAGTATGTGAAGGCTGATGAAACTAGCTGTATCTTCTTGAAAATATATGTACCAAAAATGTGAATTTGGTCCTCTTTATATAAATAACAAATAAAAATTAAGAAGTTGCATGCTGCCATATTGGCTTTGATGTGACTACACCTTAAATAAAATTTAACCAGAGGTTTCATGTAAGAGCAATGGTTAGGCATCTCCAGTTCATTTTTATGGTCACTCAACAAAGCATGGGTATTACAATAATGATCATCACCACTCTAATGTAAGAACATAATTAGCCAACCAAGTAATAAAAGTACAAATATCACCAAAAAGGAACCAATAACAATGTAAAAATGTAGTCCCCACACTTACCATTCTTGAATGTTTATAACACATTCTATTTGTACAGATTTCATATGGACTATAATTTAAAACAAAATAAATGATTTAGCATAGTGTATTCACTAGTGTATCTGAGAGTTCTAAGTTTGCATTTGCATTTTAATAAATTGAATTATTTTTAAAATATATTCTCTGTGATATTTATATTCAAATTACTATAATAATTTTACGTAAACCGTCAGTAAACTAGGGGTAATTGTTCCCTTGCAATCTTTTCTCTTACATCACTGTTTTCATTTTAAGTAAGTTCGGGTTATCATAAATTTGCTTCCCATAGCAAATGTCTTCATTTTTATTTTTCCATCTTATTTTTCAGGAAAACTAGAGGAAAGTACCAAGTCCTCTCAGAATAAACCGCCTACAGAAAAAAGTAAGTGACATATTGATAACAATTTAATGATAATCTATAGTCCCATGTACTTTTAGAACAGTTGCACCTGGGTGTGTGTAACTATTTCTCTTTCCCCCATGTGCAACTCATGACTCATCCTTCTCCTGCATGTTTTATATCTTCCTCAAAATACTGGCATTCTCCCATATAAAATTCTATTCATATCTTTCCCCTCCATTTTTCGTCATTCCACTGGCTTCTAGTACAGCAGGTCCTTCCTTTCCCATCAACATTGGTTTATTTGTGCCCACATTCTTGAAGTGCAAGTCCATAAAGCAAAGTCATGTACTGATATCCTGGTGTCCATGTGACTTGAAGCCTAGAAGCATGTGGAATTTGGGTTCTTTCCAGGATCAGAGGCCCAGCACTCTCTACCTCAGGGTGGATGATGACTTCATACATAACTGCTACCATAATCACGAGAACACACATCATTGCTTTGGTGGGAATCAAAGACCCTCTAGGTAGCAAAGTCTAACAATACAGTTTAAATACACGGACACTAAAAATATTTTAAATTGCTAGCTGTCAAAATCAATATGTATTATTTTTCCTCCAAATAAATTTCCTTTTTCCCCATTTTGTTCTGTATAGCCTATTACTTTTCCATCATGGTGTGTGTGTCTCTGCATGTGTGCCTCAATCCTAAACTGGGATTATCTTTACCGTGCTTTTATAACAGGGATATTTATATTTTATTTTCAGATAGACTTCAGAGATATGATGGACAATATTGACTGACAGCCATCTACCTCATTCAGTTTAAAATGATTGTTTTCATGGTGTCTTTAACTGTCCAGTTCTCTTCCCATGGTGCCAACACGGCTCTATTGATGTTACAATTTTGGATATCCA
Source organism: Ochotona curzoniae (assembly GCF_017591425.1). Classification (NCBI taxonomy): domain Eukaryota; kingdom Metazoa; phylum Chordata; class Mammalia; order Lagomorpha; family Ochotonidae; genus Ochotona; species Ochotona curzoniae. The sequence goes on along the minus strand of NW_024465952.1, from coordinate 39,723 downwards.
TGCCACTCTTCTCCCACCAACCACCGCCTCTTTTATGTTATGCCTGTCTCCTATATTATGTTCTCTCAAATTCCTTTTTCTAATTGTTTCCCTACCTCTTCATTTTTTCAAGCAATGTCTTTTCTTTGACAGAAATGTTGTATCTTCTGCATTTAAAATGATTATGACTACATATATATGGTATTCATCTATGATATATGAATATTTATATACTATGTAGAGATAGATAAAAATTCTAAGAAACATTCTTGGATTAGGAGTTTTGTCAGATATTTCAATCATACATGGTCATTACTATGCATATTAGAACACCCAAGTTTTGAAGGCATGACATAAAAATAAAATCTGATCAAGCACAATTTTACACATTTTTAATGAGCTTTATTTAATTAAATATGCATGTTTTATTCTTCCTGGATTGGATATCATTGACAGAAAATTTTTTTCCATCAATAAATTCACACCATGACTCATTTAATTTCTGAAAGAGAGGAGGAGTATTCCTTCATGGAGAACAGTTTCTGAGGGTCCCTGAAGACAGTGAAGTAGTCAGGTACATATGCTAATAAAGCAAACTTGATTTCTTAAAAATCAATATAAATATTTACTTTTAGACATATATATGTGATTCTAAAAACTTTTTTTTAGTTGTTGCTTACATTGTATTATGTAGTACAGTTTTATAGGCGCTGGGGATTCCCCCTACCCCTCCCATACCCCTCCCCCCATGGTGGATTCCTCCACCTTGATGCATAACCACAGTTCAAGTTCAGTTGAGATTCATTGCTTGCAAACACATGCCTAGCATAAAGTTCAGCGTCTTATTGTCCAGATAAGTTCAGTGGCCTCTTGGGGAGACCTTCTATGGTCTGAAGATAGGGCTAACAGAGTAAAGATCCGGTCAGTTAAAAGCCCCAACAAGGCCTCAGTATCAATATACAACATTATGGAATTAATTGACATAGTATTGGGTAAACAATATGTTAAAAATAATGCAAGTTCCGTTCTTCGAAACATCTGGGTTGAGACAGTATCAATGACAGGTTCAAAAAATAACAAACAACCAAACAAAAATTACAAGTTAAATCAAGGCAAACATGTGGTATCTAATCTTTTGGGATTCGCTCATTTCCCTTAGCATTATAGTTTCCAGTTGTGCCCATTTAGCCACAAAGAACTGCATTTTGTTTTTTTTAATGGCTGAGTAGTATTCCATTGAGTAGATGAACCAAAGCTTTCTTATCCAATCTTCTGCTGATGGGCATTTTGGTTGCTTCCAAGTTTTTGCAATTACTGAGTGTGCTGCAATGAACATAGGGATGCATGTTGGTTTGTCGTAAAACAGGTGTTTTGGATATATTCCTAGGAGTGCTATTGCTGGGTCATATGGTATGCAGATTTTGAGTTGTTTGAGTGTTCTCCAGACTGATTTCCATAAAGGCTGTACCAATTTGCAGCTCCACCAGCAGTGGAGTAGGGTTCCCTTTTCCCCGCATCCTCGCCAACAAGTGTCATTGGTGTTCTTTTTTATGTGGGCCAATCTTACTGGTGTTAGGTGGTACCTCATCGATGTTTTAATTTGGATTTCCCTTATTGCCAGGGAGCAGGAACATTTTTTCATATGTTTGTTTGCCATTTGGACTTGTTCCTTTGTGAAATGTTTGCCCATTTCCCGTGCCCATTTCTTGAGTGGCTTGTTCGTTTTGGTTTTTTGGTTGTTTTGAAGTTCTTTGTATATACTGGAAATTAGCCCCCTATCGCCTATATCGTGTGCAAAGATCTTCTCCCACTCTGTGGGTTGCTTTTTTACTTTGTTGATTGTTTCCCTTGCTGTACAGAAGCTTCTTAGTTTGATGAGGTCCCATTTGTTTATTCTGTTCTCAACTGCTATTGCTTTTGGTGTCCTTCTTAGAAAGTCGGGACCTACTCCTAGGTCTTGCAGGGTATTTCCTACATTTTCTTGCAAGAGTTTGAAGGTTTCTGGATGTAGGCTTAGGTCTTTTATCCATGTAGATTGGATCTTAGTGTATGGTGATAGATGTGGGTCTATCTTTTTGTTTCTACAGGCTATCAGCCAGTTGTCCCAACAACATTTACTAAAGAGGCCTTCCCACTTGCTTGAGCTGTCATTGGTCTTTTTGTGAAAGATCATTTGGCTGTATCTGTGTGGGTTCCCTTTTGGTGCTTCTATTCTATTCCATTGATCTTCCTTTCTGTCTTTGTGCCAGTGCCAGGCTGTTTTGATAACCACTGCTCTATAGTATGTCCACAGGTCTGGAACTGTGATTCCCCCTGCTAACTTCTTATTCTTCAGGATGGTTCTAGCTATTCGTGGTTTTTTGTGTTTCCAGATGAACTTTTGAATCATTGTGTCCAGTTCCGTGAAGAATGTTTTGGGCAATTTGGTTGGAATTGCGTTGAAAATGTATATTGCTTGTGGTAGTATAGACATTTTAATGATATTGATTTTGCCTATCCAGGAGCATGGGATGTTACTCCATCTTTTGAGGTTTTGTTCAATTTTCTTTTTAAATAGTTTGTAGTTTTCTTTTGAATAGGTCTCCTACGCTTTTGGTTGGATTTATTCCCAAATACTTCATACTTCTCTCTGCTATTTTGAATGGTATCCTGTTGGTTAGATCTTCTTCCATCTTGGTGTTATTTGCGTACACTATGGCTGTTGATTTTCGTTCGTTAATTTTGTACCCCGCCACTCTGCCAAACTCTCGTATAAGTTCTAGCAGTTTCTGTATTGAGTCTCCTGGTTTTTCTATGTATAGGATTATGTCATCTGCATATAGTGAAAGCTTGACTTCTTCGTTTCCTATACGTATGCCTTTGATTCCTTTTTCTTGTCTTATGGCCTCTGCAAGTACCTCTAGGACTATGTTGAATAGCAGTGGAGATAGTGTGCATCCTTGTCTTGTTCCAGATCTCAGTGGGAAGGGTTCTAACTTTTCTCCATTCAGTATGATACTGGCGTTGGGTTTTTCATAAATTGCTTTGATTATGTTGTGGATTTTCCCATCTATGCCTACTTTGGCTAGAGTTTTTAGCATGAAGAGGTGTTGGATTTTGTCGAAAGCTTTTTCTGCATCTATTGAAACTATTATGTGGTTCTTGTTTTGCAGTTTTTGTATGTGGTTTATAACATTTATGGATTTCCGAATGTTGAGCCATCCCTGCATTCCAGGGATGAATCCTACTTGATCCAGATGAATGATCTGTCTGATGATTTTTTGAATTCTATTGGCTAGGATTTTGTTGAGAATTTTAGCATCAATGTTCATCAGAGAAATAGGTCTGTAGTTTTCCTTCTCTGATGGTTCTCTGTCCGGTTTTGGGATTAAGGTGATGTTGGCTTCATAGAATGAATTTGGAAGGGTTGCTTCCTCCTCTATTGTTTTGAAGAGCTTGTAGAGGATTGGGGTTAGTTCTGTTCGGAATGTTTTGTAGAATTCTGTAGTGAAGCCGTCTGGGCCTGGGCTTTTTTTCATTGGGAGATCCTTGATGACTATTTCAATCTCTGTCTCGGTTATGGGTTTATTTAATTCTGCAGTTGCCTCCGGACTGAGTTTTGGTAAGTGGTGGGAGTCCAAGAACTTTTCTATTTCTTGGTGGTCCTCAAATTTGTGGGAGTACAGTTCTTTGTAGTAATTACTAATTATTTTCTTAATGGTTGCAGTGTCTGTTGTTATGTTGCCTTTTTCATCTTTAATGCTATTAATTCTCACTTTCTCTTGTTTTTTTTTTTTTTTTTTTTGGTCAATCGGGCCAGTGGAGTGTCTATTTTGTTTATTTTCTCAAAAAACCAACTTTTTGATTTGTTGATTTTATGTATAGTACTTTTTCATTTCTATTTGGTTTATCTCCTCCCTTGTTTTGATGATTTCTTGTTTCCTATTGTGCATGGGACTCTTCTGCTGCTGTTTTTCCAGATCCTGGAGGTGTGAGGTTAGTTCCTGTATTTGGCGTCTTTCTTGGGCCTTGACATGTGCTCCGATTGCGATGAATCTACCTCGTAGCACTGCTTTGGTGGTGTCCCACAAGTTTTGGAATGTTGTATCAGAGTTTTCATTGGTTTCCATAAATTTTTTGATCTCATCTTTAATTTCTTCTCTGACCCATTGTTCGTTTAATAGCATATTGTTCAATTTCCAAGAGTGCCTATACTTCCTGGGGAGTTTTGAGTTGTTGATTTCCAGTTTCATCCCATGGTGGTCTGAGAGGGTTCATGGTATGATACTAATGTTTTGGAAGTTGTTTAGATTCGCTTTATGTCCTATCAAGTGGTCGATTCTGGAGAAGGTGCCATGCACCGCTGAGAAGAATGTATACTCTGTGGCCTTAGGATAAAAAGTTCTATATATGTCTACTAAGTCCAGTTGTTCTATTGTTTGTGTGAGCTCTGTTGTTTCTTTGTTGAGTTTTTGTTTCGTAGACCGGTCCATTGTTGTTAGAGGTGTGTTGAGATCGCCTACAAGAATTGTGCGGGTGTCTATGTCTTCCCTTAAATCTGTAAGTAATTGCTTTACGTAACTAGGTGCATTAAGATTCGGTGCATAAACATTATTGATAGTGATTGCTTCTTGATGGATCATTCCTTTCACCAGTATAAAATGGCCCTCCCTGTCTCTTTTGATGTTAGTTAGAATGAAATCTATCTCGTCTGAAATTAGGATAGCTACCCCAGCTTTTTTTTCTCGTCTATTGGCGTGGAATATCTTTTTCCATCCCTTCACTTTCAGTTTCTTTGCATCCTTTCTGGTTAGATGCGTTTCTTGTAGGCAACAGATGGTTGGGTCTTGTTTGATGATCCATTCTATTAATCTCTGTCTTTTGATTGGTGAATTTAGACCATTTGTGTTGAGAGTTAAAATTGAGAGGTTGCAATTTTGCCCTGCCATGCAATTGTGTTTTGTGTGTGTTGTTGCCTATGTAATTGTCTTGTTTGTGCGGCCTTTAGTTTGGAGACCTTCTTATTTGCCAACTTTGTTTGTGATTTGCCTCCTTTTTGTCCGGGACTAGCGCATTTCTAAGGAGACTTTGCAGAGCTGGTTTTGTGTAGACATATTCTTCTAGTTTTTCTTTGCTATTGAAGTATCTGATTTCGTTCTCATATACAAATGAGATCTTTGCTGGGTAGATTATTTTTGGTTGACAGTTGTTTTGTTTCAGGACTTGGAAGATCTTTGTCCATTCTCTCCTTGCTTGTAGGGTCTCTTCGGAGAAGTCAGCAGTGATTCTGATGGGTTTTCCCCTGTATGTGATCTTTTCTCTACTTCGTACTTGTCTCAGGATTCCTTCTTTGTCTTCGTTGGAGTAGAACTTGAGCACCGTGTGTCTGGGTGAAGATCTCTTTGGATCATGTCTGTTGGGAGTTCTCTGTCCATCCTGTATGCGGGGTGGATTCGTGTTCCAAGTGTTTTGGAAGTTTTCCTGTATAATTTCGTCAAGCACTGCTTGCATTCCTGATTCTCTTTCTACTCCCTCGGGGAGGCCGATGATCCGAATATTCAATTTTCTAAGGTAATCCTTCATCTCTTGCATCATTTTATTAGTTTTGCTGAGGCTTGTCTCCAACTGTTTAATTCGCTGGGCACCTTCATTTTGTGTGTCTTCTGTTTCAGAGATCCTTTCCTCTGCCGCATTTATTCTGTTGATGAGGCTTTCAATTTTATTATCTTGGGCATCCAGTTTGGTTTTGATTTGTTGTATTTCGGTGATTATGCGGTTCTGGAGGTCTTCCAGCTTTGTGTCCACGACTCTGAGAAATTTTAGCATTATTTTCTTAAATTCCTTTGCTGGTAACACTTCCATGTCTTCATCTTGCATCGCCGATATTGATAATGGCTTTTGGCCCTTATTTGGTGGGGTGCTGGCTCTTTCATCTGGAGCACAACTTTTTCTGGTGGTTTTTCCCATTGCGTTGGTGTATTCTGGTGGGGCAAATGGACCCGTGTGTTGAGGGGCTGTCAGGTGCTTTCCTGTAGAGATTGGAGCCTGTAGGTGTGGTGTTGCAGGGCGTGGTAATTTTCAAGGCACCGTTGGTGCGTTCTCAGGGCCCGGGGCTGTAGAGCACCACCTTGGAGGCCCAGTGGATTCCAGGCACACTCTGGGCACCTCTTCTAAAGGGGTGACACCTCAGGGCGTGGAGGGATGGAGGCGCTCTCTGGGTGTGCCCCCTTCACGGGAATCCACAGGGCGTAGAAGGTTTTATGTGCTTTCTCCCTGCGTTGTCTGTGTCAGGGACTGCAGGGTTTTTCAGAGCCCACCTGGTGCGTCTCCCACACACGGGACTGTGGGTGAGGCACTTTCCAGGTGTGGCTCTTGTTTTTTTTTTTTTATTGTTGCTTACATTGTATTATGTAGTACAGTTTTATAGGCGCTGGGGATTCCTCCTACCCCTCCCATACCCCTCCCCCCATGGTGGATTCCTCCACCTTGTTGCATAACCATAGTTCAAGTTCAGTTGAGATTCATTGCTTGCAAACACATGCCTAGCATAAAGTTCAGTGTCTTATTGTCCAGATAAGTTCAGTGGCCTCTTGGGGAGACCTTCTATGGTCTGAAGATAGGGCTAACAGAGTAAAGATCCAGTCAGTTAAAAGCCCCAACAAGGCCTCAGTATCAATATACAACATTATGGAATTAATTGACATAGTATTGGGTAAACAATATGTTAAAAATAATGCAAGTTCCGTTCTTCGAAACATCTGGGTTGAGACAGTATCAATGACAGGTTCAAAAAATAACAAACAACCAAACAAAAATTACAGGTTAAATCAAGGCAAACATGTGGTATCTAATCTTTTGGGATTCACTCATTTCCCTTAGCATTATAGCTTCCAGTTGTGCCCATTTAGCCACAAAGAACTGCATTTTGTTTTTTTTAATGGCTGAGTAGTATTCCATGGAGTAGATGAACCAAAGCTTTCTTATCCAATCTTCTGCTGATGGGCATTTTGGTTGCTTCCATGTTTTTGCAATTACTGATTGTGCTGCAATGAATCCACCACTCGTGGTGTGTGGGTGCTCAGAGCCCCTGCTCCCGTGTGGCTACCCCACACAGGCCCTTAGCAGAGGAGTGGCCCAGGCGCCCTGTTATAATGACTTCACGGCAGGTTCGCACCGTGTCAGTGTGGTGCAGGAGTTTTCAGAGCTCTCCTGATGGGTCGCCCACGCTCAGAACTGCGGGGTGGGAGGCGAGAAGTGAGCAGTTCACACTATGGGAGTGGTACCTGCGTGTCAGGGACACACAGCGCTACACTTCCCAAAGCTCGGAGCCTTCCTGACACCTGACACCTGTGCTGCGGAGGCGGCTGCTGCAGGCGGGGCCGCCCAGCCCGCTCGGAGCAGCGTTCAGAGTCCTCCTGGTGTTCTCGCGCACCCACCAGGTAGGGTGTGGGGGTCTCCAGACCCTCGCCAGCAGCCTCTGCGCACCGAGACGCACTGGCCCCTCAGCGCAGGAACATCCGAGGCACCTTCCTGGGGCCCCCTCAGCCACCAACACCACTGTGCGTAGTTCCCAAGGCACAGACCCGACAGTTTCAGGCTGCCTGCCCGCCAGAGGCTGGAACCTCAGCTGGCGGAGGCTGCTATGTTAACCCTTTGCTCACCAAACGTCCGGCTGTTGCAGTCTGCTTCTGCTGCTGTTGAGGATCTCCGCCGGCGACGATCCCTCCGATTTCCCTGTCTCCAAGCTGGCCGCATCTCCCGTCAGGCCGTTTTCAAAAGTGACTCAGCAGGTCTGGAGTGGGATGTCGGTTTCTCTACCTTTGCCCTGCTCCGTTCTCGTTGTTCTTCTGAGTTGTGTGGATCTTTTTGGCTCCACACTGTCCCAGGGAGCTTCACAGACCTCTCCCTGCGGTTCCCTGCTGTTCCTCTTTGCTGCTTCTGTAGCGTTCTATCCCTCTCTCACTGGACGCTCCCTCACAGCCTTCCTCCTACATCGGCCATCTTAAAACCCCGTGTTTCTAAAAACTTAAAACAAAAGAAAACTTGAAGGGCTCCAAAGTACAAGAAGCACCAAAACACGACATTCTTCTTTTCTTAATTTTTACTTTCAGAGACTTTTAAAAATTGAAGAATCAGGGCTGGTGCCATGAGCTTCTACTTGTGCACTGGCATCCCACAAGGGTGCCACGTTACATTCTGGATGCTCTGCTTCTAACCCAGCTCCCTCTTGTGGCTTGAGAAAGCTACAGAAGAGGGCTCATGTACTTGGATCTCTGCACCCATGTTGGAGAATCAAAAGATTCTCCTGGATCCTGCTTCCTGGCTTCTTGTGTCAAATCGGGCTATTGAGGGTGGACTTGAGCTATCTAGGGTGGAAAATGACTCAATACACCTTTTCTACCGTGATGATGAAACCCTACATCATTCATTTGGTGGGAATCAAGGACACAATTGTTAGAGGAGCCTGTCAATAAGATTTTACATACACAGCACACACAAATGTCTTTAAATGGTAAGCTTGTAGCTAGCCCTGAAGTTGAATAGCCAGGACTCCACCAAAAAAGCATATAGGATTTGTAGCATTTCATATTTGAAAATTACAACCTTTACAATTTTCAGCATAACTTGTTTACATACTTCTTATAGAAATCTCCGACTATGGGGAGAATCAAGATGGCGGAATAGGGTATGGGCATGTTTCAACAGATGGACAAACATTTAATCAGGATGAAGCAGAAAGGACACATTCCAGGAAATAGGAGAGGACAGAACAACAGCAGAAGGGTATCTGGAGGCTGACGCACACACAGGAAACCAGCAAAAACCACGATGTGGTGTTGCAGTGACTGATATTCCAGTGGCATTGAGTAAACAGTGATCTGAACTCTACCAACAGCTGGAACTCCACCAGTAACCAGATGGGAAGGGACTTTAACCGGGAGCTTGGGAGTTGAACCCAGACAAAGAACTGTCCATCATGCTGTGCTGTTTGATTTGACAAGGAGCAGACAGAGCAGCACATCCTAGAGGGGCAGTGCAAGGACAGGGTGGATTTCACACCTCAGTCTGTCCCCTACATTCAATGTGGGCACCATTTTGCCTAAGGAGGCAAAGGCAAGGAAAAGGACAGAGCATATGCTGAACAGGGAGTGAACTCATTTGTAACTCAGTGAATTGCATCAATGTGCCTTCTACAGGTTCCACCCAAGATAGGACTGTGTAATCCTAAAACCTGATGGCCATTAGATCAAGAACTCTAGCAATGGTATGTCAGGTGCCATTTTGTACATTGTGGCAAAAGGTTTAGGACTGCAGGGGACAACAGTGAAATGCGCATGTGTTGAGCTTACAAGAACTCACTGAATTCCACGGATTGCACTGGTCCTGCAGCAAATAATAACAACTGTGGCATTGTATGAGTCAAAATAGGTACATGTGGCACCGAGACCTAACGGCCAATAACTTCTGGCAAGATCAGTGTCACCAACAACCTAGCTATCTAGGACACCTGGTGTCTTCCTAATCCTGGCATCTGCTCTAAATGGAAGTGAGAGAAAGGTTGTATAGACAATGGTGCAGCCTCAGCACAATATCACAGGAAGTGGAGATTGGTGAGCCAGGAGTAGGGGCCAAGAAGTACTTTGTGGAAATCTAACGTAAGGACCAGACCTGGGGGAGTGGCAAAACTTGCTGCAAGCAAAGAGTAGTGTACTAACTGCAATAAGTAAAATCAAACTGTAGACCTGTGCATGACACATCTTAAAAACCTGCCCCAAGGAGAAGACTCTGCTAAACAGAAGTACAATGATCAAGAGCAAAAGAAGAGACAAAGGCACAATGAATATTACTGAAAACTCCTCTGCAAAGGAGCAAAATCCTTTGCAAACCTCAAAGTTTACTAAGGAAGACATTGAGAAAATGGGAACACAGAATTCAGAAAACTCATTTTAAAGCTTCTGAACAACAATGAGAAGCACATACAACAGTTCAAAGAAATTAAGGTATGTGTTACACAAGAAATAGCAGCAATAAAGCAAATTAAGGCTGATGTATCAGAAATTAAGAACACAGTAGAGCAAATTAAAAGTACAGTGGAGAGACTCCAAAATAGAATGAAGCAAGCAGAGGAAAGAATCTCACAATTGGAAGATATTTCCAGTCATCAGGGGAAGCAAACAAAAAGCTGAAAGTAGAGCTGCATCAGGCCAAAACAAATATTCAAGAATTGAAAGACACTATTAAGAGGCCTAATATAAGAGTTATGGGAATCTCAGAAGGTGCAGAAAGAGAAACTGGTTTTACAAATATATTTAATGAAATAATAAAGGAAAATTTTCCTAATCTAGAAAAAGAATTGGGAAACAACATCCAGGAGAGGCACAGAAATCCCAACATCCTTGATCAAAAACGATCTTCACCAAGACACATGATCATCAAGCTCTCTTGAATCTAACATAAGGAAAAGGTCCTTAAATGTGCTTGTGAAAAAAATTAATTGACATATAAAGGGATGCCAATTAAACTCATGGGAGATCTCTCACAGGAAACTCTACAGGCAAGAAGAGAATGGAGTGACATATTCCAGATTCTAAAAGAAAAAAAAAAATTGTCGGCCTAGGATAACATATTAAGCAAAGTTTTCTTTTGTCTTTGAAAATAAAACAAAATAGCTACACAGTAAAGAGAATTTAAAAGAATTTGCCTCTTCCAAACCTGCCCTACAGATGATACTTCAAGATGTTCTCTTGACAGAGCAGAGGAATAGCACCAAACAAGCCCAAAGGCAAATGGGAAGAACATCCCAGTAAAAAAACAACAGAACACTAAACCAATGAACAACCCATTCCTAAAATGACAGGACCAAAGTACCACCCATACATATTAACCCTGAATGTAAATGGCTTAAGCTCAATCAAACATCATAGATTAGTAGACTGGATTAAAAAACAAAACACATCTGTTTGTTGTCTAGAAGAGACAGATTTCACCAACAAAAATCAGCGGAAACTCTATCACATGGGTTTCATTGTTTTCTGTTAATCTTACCTCTTCAAAAACACTTTCTCCTGAATGAATTCTTCAATGACGCATAGGTCATACAGTAGCATCCTTTTTTGCAAGAAGGTTCTTGATAATCATTTCTTCAGTTACACGTTAGTCATTTAGTAGCATGTTTCTTAACTTCATGGTGTTGTTAATTTCTTTTTTCATCCTGAATTGACTTTGTTTTGTGACTTTTCATTTGAGCAGATTTACAGTATCTGTGAATGGAGACTAACAAATCCAGATATGAGGATGCAGTATAGTATGCATTTCTGCTTCCACACAAAGATGGACTTACACTGAAACTGTTTACTATTCCTTGGCATTAGGATGCTGGACTCTCTGCCATTATCCATTCCCACAATGATGAACTTATGACTGTGTATGAAGAGCTATACTGTAGTAATGATATAGAGAAACTAGCTGTGGGAGGGGGAATTGGGGCTGGAATAAGGAAAATACCAGGAGACTATGAAACTGTATCATAAAATGGTAATAATAATAATAATAATAATGAAATGTTAAAAAATAGCTCTATGTCCACATTGTATCTTGATAGTTACGTGCCTTTTCCATTTTATTTTTCAGAAGTACTTCAGGCTGGCCCTGGTAAATTCTTTGGTCAGTTTTCCTTTGTTTTGGTATCTATTCTGCAAACCATGATTTGGTGTTTCTTTGCATTTATCTGTTAACTAGTGATTGTGGGCATGTTTTCAAATATCTCTCAGGCCTGTGTACCTCACCTTTAAAAATTGTTATTCATATGTATTGCCCATTCTCAATTGGATTACAAGTTTTAGATTTTGAGACCGCTGATATATACTTGCATAATATCAGAAGAATAAAGTTAATTCTAACAGACTTCTCTCCTCCAAAATTACATGGGAAATGAATTCCCTGTTATGCATAATTCAGCACATCAGTTTCTGTTCAGATGATCTTGATCTGATGCTTGGCCAGAAGACAACAGACTGTAAAAAGGCTAATTTTCTTCCTCTTTCTCTGAGTCTAAAATATGCCCACAACTATTCATCATCACTGAAGATACAATTTTAGGCTAATATAGTGATGCATTTGATCATGGTAAGGCAGCATAAATGAGTATACTTATCTGATCTTACCTGACAGATTTGCCTCTTTCCACAAGTGGTAAATTATCTTTGTTATGAACATTTTATGCCATGAAATATTAATTGTAAAAATGCTCTTCATTTGGAAGGTGGAACATAGGATTTGTTCCAAGAGAAAGCAAGATCACTGAATACTTTTTAAATTTTTATTTCAGAGGCATCTTTTCAAAAAATTACATTGGCAAATATTCAATAATAACTGTACAACTGCATGCTTTGACACCCCTTTCATCTTGATTTGCAAGATTCACACTTTTACTTCAATGCTGACTTTTCATTTTCCAGTTTGGCTGCACAACCTCCATATGATGTTCTCTCCCTTCAGTTTATCCACCAGTTTTATACACTGCTTTTTCTTCTTTGAGGTTCTACATGTTTATTCCTTATAAACACTGGCTCTCTCTGCTGATGCTGAACAGAGAAATGCACACTTGTAATTATAAGACAAATTATAAGAATGTTAGAGCAAAAACTTGAAAGGCAAGTAAGGAAGGGAGGAATCAGAGGAATTGGAGGAAGTGTGGAAAGGTGGGAAGAATCAAGCTATATCAAATATGTTTATTGTCTTTTATATAAATGATTTAATATGACTTATGTGAATGACTGAATATCATTATACTGATTGAGTGTGACTACACTTTGAGATGAATTTAATGCTTAATTTTCTGTAAGAAGTATGGTTTATGCAAATCCAGCTCATTTGTATGATTACTCGACAAAGCATGGTTACTATAATAATGTTCATATGCACTGTAATATGTTGGAATCAAACAGTGTGATAATTAATCAGCCAAATAACAACGTCCAAATGACATCACAGAGAAATCTGTAACATTTAAAAGATGTAATTTCCCAATGTAACATTCTAAAATATATATAGAAACATTACATTTTCATATATTTAATTTAATATAGACTATGAAAACTAAATACACTACTTAAATTTGTATATGTATATCCAATGTTCTAAGTTTTAAAAATATGCATTTTTCATAAATTTGATGATTTTTAAATGAGTTTTCTGTGATATTTACATCAACCTTTGTAAAGCAAGGTTCAGGAATCCATCTAAAAACTAATGCTAAATGTTTGCTTGTAACCTTTTCTCTTTTCATTGTCAATAAGTTCCAATTTTCTGAAACATTGCTTCACATGGCAAGTGCCTTAATTTTTGTTTTTTCATCTTATTTTTCAGATGATCTTGACCGAGGAAATGGTAACTATTTCCTGCCAGTGTTTACTTGCTTCTTCTTTAGCCACGCCTTTTATTTCCCATTAACGATGGTTTATTCTCTGCCCAAATTCTGTTTGTTATTAATGTTTTTTTAAATCATTATTAATTGTAAAGTCAGATAGACAGATAGAAGGAGAAACAGAGGTATAACTTCTGACCACTGATTCACTCCCCAAGTGACCAAAACCACAAGAGCTGAGCCCATCCAAAATCAGGAGCTAAGAGCCTCTTCAGGTCTCCCATGCCGATGCAAGGTCTTAAGGCTTTGGCCACAAGCAAGGAGCTTGATGGGAAACAGGGCTGCTGGTAGAAGAACCAGCGTCCATGCTGGATCCCTGTGGGAGCAAGGCTAGGACATTAGCCACGAGCTATCACTCCAGATCCCTGTGATCTAATTCTTCAAGTGCAAGTCCATAAAGCAAAGTGATGTGTTGATTCATTGGTGTCCATGTGACCACAAGCCTAGAGGCGTCTGACCTGGGGCTGTTTCCAGGATCAGTGGCCTAGCAGATTCTACTTCAGGGTAGATGATGACTTAATACATAATTGCTACCATGATCGGATCATGAGAACCCACATCACTCCTTTGGTGGGAATCAAACTCCTGTTAGCTAACTCTAACAATAAAATGTAAATACACAGACACTAAAATTTTTTTAAAGATTTATTTATTTCTTTAACTGGAAAGTGATATATACACAGAGGAGGAAAGACAGAGAGGAAGAATCTCTGTCAAATGACTCACTCCCCAAGTGACAGCAACAGCTGGTGCTGCTAGAATTCAAAGTCAGAAGTCAAGGACCTCTTCCAGCATCCCAATGCCTTGGGCCATCCTCAATTGGTTTCCCAGGCCACAGGCAGGTAACTGGATGGAAATTGGAGGTTCCGGGATTAGAACTGGCACCCATATGGGATCCCGGCAAGTTCAAGGCGAGGACTAGAGCCACCAGGCTACCACGCCAGGCCCAAACTAAAATATTTTTAAATGTGTACTATCAAAAGTAACATTGCCACTTTTTTTTTTTACTCCAAAGTAAATTTCCTTATTTCCTCATTTCATTCTGTATAGCATGCTACTTAATCACCATGGTGTGTGTACGTATGTATGTGCACCTGTATCATAAGCTGGTCTTCACATTGCTTTCTTTAAACAGATTTTCCTTCTTATATTCAAATAGATTTCAGAGAAATGGTGGTCAATACTGATAGCCATTTACCTCATTTCACTTAAAAATATTTGATTTCACAGTTTTGTTACTTTGAAATTCTCTTCCCCTAGATGCCAACTCTTAGCTCTGAGTTCTTCAGATGTCAACTATACATATCTTCCTATATCACACCGTTCTCTATTATATCATTTTCCTGTTATGTTCGCTTCATTTCTTTATCATTTTTTCTATCTAATTTTTCATAAATGTGCTTTCTTTGATAAAAATATTGTACCTTCTGCATTTCAAGCATATGTGAGGTTTCAGTAAATACACACATACATTCCATGGAGTGTATATAATGTGTTAAAAATTCTTGGTTTAGGAGTTTTACCAGAGATTTCAATTATACCTGGCCATTACTATGCATATTAGAACTCCCAAGTTTTGAAGGCATGACATAAAAATAAAATCTGATCAAGCACAATTTTACATGTTTTTAAAATTTATTATATTTTATTAAATATGCACGTTTTCTCCCTGAATTGGATATCACTTGACAGAAAATTTTTTTCCATCAATAAATTCACACCATGACTCATTTCACTTCTGAAAGACAGGAAGACTATTCCTTCATGGTGAAAAGATTCTGAAGGTCCCTGAATAGACAGTGAGGTAGTCAACTACATAGGTTAATAGAACAAAATTGATTTCTTTAAAATCAATATAAATATTTACTTTTAGACATATATATGTGATTCTAAATACTTAAAACAAAACAAAACTTGAAGGGCTCCAAAGTCTCCAAAGCCCAAGAAGCACCAAAACACAGCATTCTTCTTTTCTTGATTTTTACTTTTGAGGACTTTTAAACATTTAAGAATCAGGGCTGGGGCCATGACCTTCTGCTTCTGCACTGGCATCTCACAAGGATGCCACGTTACATTCTGGATGATCCATTTCTAATCCAGCTCCCTGCTTGTGGCTTGAGAAAGCTGCAGAAGAGGGCTCATGTACTTGGATCTCTGCACCCATGTTGGAGAATCAAAAGATTCTCCTGGATCCTGCTTCCTGGCTTCTTGTGTCAAATCGGGCTATTGAGGGTGGACTTGGGTGGAAAATGACTCAATACACCTTTTCTACTATGATGATGAAACCCTACATCATTCATTTGGTGGGAATCAAGGACACAATTGTTAGAGGAGTCTGTCAATAAGATTTTACATACACAGCACACACAAATGTCTTTAAATGGTAAGCTTGTAGCTAGCCCTGAAGTTGAATAGCCAGGACTCCACCAAAAAGCATATAGGATTTGTAGCATTTCATATTGAAAATAACAACCTTTATAATTCTCAACATAACTTATTTACATGCTTCTTATAGAAAACTCATTGTCCACATTGTATCTTGATAGTTATGTGCCTTTTCCATTTTGTTTTTCAGAAGTACCTCAGGCTGGCGCTGGTAAAATCTTCGTTCAATTTTCCTTTGTTTTGGTATCTATTCTGCAAACCATGATTTGGTGTTTCTTTGCATTTATCTGTTAACTAGTGATTGTGGGCATGTTTTCAAATATCTCTCAGGCCTGTGTACCTCACCTTTAAAAATTGTTATCCATATGTATTGCCCATTCTCAATTGGATTACAAGTTTTAGATTTTGAGACTGCTGACACATACTTGCAATATATCAGAAGAATAAAGTTAATTCTAATAGACTTTTCTCCTCCAAAATCACATGGAAAACTACTTCCCTGTTACGCATAATTCAGCACATCAGTTTCTGTGCAGATGATCTTGATCCAATCGTTAGGCAGAAGACAACAGACTGTAAAAAGGCTAATTTTCTTCCTCTTTCTCTGAGTCTAAAATATGCCCACAACTATTCATTAATCACCAAGGGAAAATTTTAAGTTCAGTGTGTCGTTGCATTTCATCATGGTAGGGCAGTATGAGTGAGTATTCCTACCTCGTCCTACCTGAAATACTTGGCTTTTTCCAAATTGGTAAATACTAGTTGCTACTAATATTTAATGATGAGAAATATTAATTGCAAACAGCTCTTCATTTGGAAAGAGGAACCCAGGATTTGTTCCTGGAGAAAGCAGGATCACTAGTAATGTTGATTTATCATTCAGAGGCAAATATTCTGTAATAATATTCTGTAATAACTGCACCCCTACATGCTTTGACAACCCTTTCTTCTTGATTTGCAAGGTCCTCACTTTTCCTTGAATGCTGACTTTCCCTTTTCCAGTTTGGCAGCTAACCGTCCTAATTTTGTTCTCTCCCTTAAGTTTCTCCATGTTTTTTAATGCATTTTTTTCTTCTTTGAGGTTCAATATCTTATTACTTATTAATACTGGCTTTATATTTGATGCTCAATATAGGGATCCAAAGTATTGATTGTAAAATAAGTTGCAAGAATTTTAGAGGAAATTATTGAAAGACATATGGAAGGAGGAAATTGGAGGGAATATGGAAAGGTGGGAGGAAACTAGCCTTATCTTCTTCAAGATTGTATATCAAATAAGATTTTTATTTTATTGCATGAATTATTTAAAACAGTCTAGCTGAATAGCTGCATATTGTAATATTGATTTGTGTGTGATTATAATGTGAGACAAATCTAATGATGGTTTTTCTGTAATTATAGTCGTTTAGGCATTTTCAGCACATGTTTTGGACATTATGAAAGCATAACTATCACAATAATGAAAAGGGCTCTAATGTGATGGAGTTAGAAGAACGTAATATTTAACCCAACATGTAATAAAGCTCCAAATACCATCATAGGAACTAGTAATCATTTAAAATGTAATTCCACAACATCCCATTCTATATTTTTTCTAAATATATCCCATTTTGACAAATTTTATTTAATGTAGATGATAACTTAAAATAAATTACACTATATACATTTGTCTATTGGCATGTATATCCAGGAGTTCTACATTTATATATGCATTTTGATAATGCGATTATTTTTTTTAATTTATTCTCTGTTAGTTACATAGACTTTTTTAAAAGAATGTTTTTTGGAATCCATCTGAAAACTAATTGTAAATGTTCCCTGGCAACCTTTTCTCTTTGCATTCTCAATAAATATAAATTTTCTTTCCATTTTATTTTTCAGATGGTTTTCAGCGAGGTAATGGAACTCTTCTCTGACAGTCCTAACTCCCATGCTGGTCTGAATTAAAGGTTTAAATGGGTGTAAACATTGGCTTCTCCTTCCCGCATGTGTCTCTCAAGTCTCAAGCTACTCTTGCATGTCTACTCTCCCTGCCATACCTCTGGGATTCTCCCATCTTAACTTCTCTCCATTTCTTTTCCCCTCTGTTTCATCATTCCACTTGCTTCTTGTTCAGCCATGCCCTTCCTTTCCCATTAACACTGGTTTATTCTGTGCCCACATTCTGGAAATGCAAGTCCATAAAGCAAAGGCATGTGTTCATACCCTGGTGTCCATGTGACCTGGAGACCAGGAGCATCTGATCTTGGGTTCTTTCTAGTATCAGTGGCCCAGCAGCCTCTACCTCAGGGGGGATGATGACTCAATACATGATTGCTACCTCGATCTGATCATGAGAATCCATATCATCCCTTTGGTGTTAATCAGAGACCCTTGTCTTAGAGGATTGTAACAAAAATTTCAATACACAGACACTGAAATATTTTAAAATGCTAACTATTATTTTTTCCTCAAAATAAGTTTCCTTATTTCCTAATCTCATTCTTGATAGCATATTATTTTTGCACCATGCTGTGCGTGCATGCACGTGTATCTGTACCATAAACTGGGATTATCTTCATCTTTCTTCCCATAACAAGGATTTTTCCATGTTACTTCACATAGACTTCAGAGCTATGCTGGTGAATTCTGACAGCCATTTAACTCATTTCACTGCTTTTAACGATTTATATATTTTTATTGCAAAGTCAGATATACAGAAAGGAGGAGGGTTAAAGAGGAATATCTTCCATCAGACGTTCATTCCCCCAGCAGCCGCAATGGCCAGAGCTGAGCCAATCCAAACCCAAGAGCTTGGAGCTTTTCCCAGGTCTCCCATGCGGATGCTGGGTAACAAGGCTTTGGGCCATCCTCGACTGCTTTCCCAGGCCACAAGCAGGGAGCTGGATGGGAAGTGGACCTGCCAGGATTAGTACCAGAATCCACAGGTGATCTTGGTGTGTGCAAGGCAAGGACTTTAACCACTACGCTATTGTGCCGGGCCCTCATTTCACTTTCAAATGATTGCTTCCTTGGTGTCTTTACCTGGCCAGTTCTCTTCTCCTACATACCAATTTTTAGCTCTCCAGTCAATTGATAGCCAATCTGCTCTTCTTTGACCAACCACCCCCTTTTTCTGTTACTAGAAATGTTGTATCGTCTGCATTTCACACGTTTGTGAGTTTCATTGACATTTCAGTGATATGATGGTTAAGAAAATGGGCTCATACTTTCATGAGTGTGTATATATATAAAATTTCTGGGAAGCTGTCATGATTTCAGAGTTTTACCACATATTCCAATTATAATTGACATTTCAAAGTGTATAAGACCTTGCTAATCTTTATGTTATGACAGAAAAATATAATCTTGTAAGGGTGAGTTTCCATATGCATTTTCTTTCATTAGAGTTCATTAAATATGCCAGTTTTCTTCCGGGAATGGATTTCACTTAGCAAAACACTATTTTTTGCATCAGAAAAATCATACTATGAGTCATTGCATTTCTGGAAGACTATTCTCTTCCTTCATGGAGAAGCATTTATGAAGGTCTCAGCACAGACAGTGAAATAACCAGAAAAACAGTTTAACAGAACAAAACTAATTTCATTTAAATCAGCATAAATATTTGTTTTTAGACATGTGTGGGTGCATTTAAGTACATAAAAAACAAAATAACTTGAAGCGTTCCAAAGTGCAAGAACCACCAAAACACAGCCTTAAAAAAAAAAAAAAACAAACAAAAACCAAACTAAGATCCAGGGCCAGTTACTTGTCCAATATGGCTGAGAATCTATCTTAGCAATGAATCCCACATAGGTGCTAGCTTGTATTCTGGTTGCTCCACTTCTGATCCAGCTTGCTGCCTGTGGCTTGGGAAAGCTGCAGAAGAGGGCTCATGTGCTTGGATCCCAAAAATATCCCCAAAGATGCTAACTGTTTCCAGTTCCCAGCTTCTGGTGTCAAGTCGAGATATAGTGCGTTGATTTGGGCTAATTAGGCTGGAGGACAATGACTCACAGCAACAATGAGAACCAACATTATTCATTTGGTTTCACTGGGAATCAAAGACAGTATTTTTAGAGAATTCTGTCAAGAACATATCTTAACTTAGCTTTGATACAAACATTATAGTAAAATGCGAAATGTTTTAAAATGTCAACCTTATGCTAAATCTGAAGTTAAACAGCCAGGACTCAAACCTATACCAATTTAGAAATATCTTTATTTTACTTGTAAAAGTTACAACCTGTGCAGTTCTCAACATACTTATCATCACACTGTGTATATAAAACTCGGACTACATGCTCATTGTATCTTGATGTTTACATGAGTTTTGCATTTTGTTTTTCAGAGTTACATCAGATTGACACTGGTAAATTCGTCGGTTAGTTTGGCTTTGTTTTGATATTTCTTCCTCAAACCACGATTTGGTATTTCCTTGCATTTCTCTGTTGACTAGTGATAGAGAACATGTGTTTTCAAGTGTCTTTCAGTCCTGTGTGTCTCAGCCTTTAAAAAATGCCCTTCATGTGTGTTGCCCATTCTTTTTTTTTGTTTGTTTGTTTTTTGTTTTTTTTTTTTTATTGTTGCTTACATTGTATTATGTAGTACAGTTTTATAGGCGCTGGGGATTCCCCCCACCCCTCCCATGCCCCTCCCCCCATGGTGGATTCCTCCACCTTGTTGCATAACCATAGTTCAAGTTCAGTTGAGATTCATTGCTTGCAAACACATGCCTAGCATAAAGTCCAGCGTCTTATTGTCCAGATAAGTTCAGTGGCCTCTTGGGGAGACCTTCTATGGTCTGAAGATAGGTCTAACAGAGTAGAGATCCGGTCAGTTAAAAGCCCCAACAAGGCCTCAGTATCAATATGCAACATTATGGAATTAATTGACATAGTATTGGGTAAACAATATGTTAAAAATAATGCAAGTTCCATTCTTCGAAACATCTGGGTTGAGACAGTATCAATGACAGGTTCAAAAAAATAACAAACCACCATACAAAAATTACAGGTTAAATCAAGGCAAACATGTGGTATCTAATCTTTTGGGATTCGCTCATTTCCCTTAGCATTATAGTTTCCAGTTGTGCCCATTTAGCCACAAAGAACTGCATTTTGTTTTTTTTAATAGCTGAGTAGTATTCCATGGAGTAGATGAACCAAAGCTTTCTTATCCAATCTTCTGCTGATGGGCATTTCGGTTGCTTCCAAGTTTTTGCAATTACTGAGTGTGCTGCAATGAACATAGGGATGCATGTTGGTTTGTCGTAAAACAGGTGTTTTGGATATATTCCTAGGAGTGCTATTGCTGGGTCATATGGTATGCAGATTTTGAGTTGTTTGAGTGTTCTCCAGACTGATTTCCATAGAGGCTGTACCAATTTGCAGTTCCACCAGCAGTGGAGTAGGGTTCCCTTTTCCCCGCATCCTTGCCAGCAAGCGTTGTTGGTGTTCTTGTTTATGTGGGCCAATCTTGCTGGTGTTAGGTGGTACCTCATCGATGTTTTAATTTGGATTTCCCTTATTGCCAGGGAGCTGGAACATTTTTTCATATGTTTGTTTGCCATTTGGACTTGTTCCTTTGTGAAATGTTTGCCCATTTCCCGTGCCCATTTCTTGAGTGGCTTGTTCGTTTTGGTTTTTTGGTTGTTTTGAAGTTCTTTGTATATCCTGGAAATTAGCCCCCTATCACCTATATCATGTGCAAAGATCTTCTCCCACTCTGTGGGTTGCTTTTTTACTTTGTTGATTGTTTCCCTTGCTGTACAGAAGCTTTCAGGTGTTGCCCATTCTTAACTGGATTACTAGTTTGTGAGTTTTTGAGAGTCTTATATGTTCTGGGAATATATCAGAAGATAAATGTTGATTCAACTCCATATTTCTCTTAACACAGATTCTCTGTCCTGTGTCACTCACTGCATCCACCCTGTGCAGATGATCTTGATCCAATCCTTAACCAGAAGAAAACAATCACTAACAGGGCTGATGAAATTCTGCTTTCTGTCAGTCTTTCAAAATATGCCCACAACTATTCATCATCACACAAGGGAAATTTTAGGGTCGGCATAGCGCTACGTTTGATCATGCTGGGGCACTAAGAGTATTCTTACCTAATCTTAGCTGATACCCCTGGCTCTTTAAAAATGTGGTAAAAACAACTCTGCTATGACTGTATTATTATATGAAATATTAGTTGTAAATTTGCTATTTCTTTGGAGACAATGGACCTAGGATTTTTCCTAGGGAAAGCCAGATCACTTTGTAATTTTAATTTATCTTTCAGCACCATCTTACCCAAAAAATGACTTAGCAAACACACTCTGACAAATGTACACCTGCATGCTTTGACACTCCTTTCATCTTGATTTGCAAGATCCACCCTTTTCCTTGAAGGCTGACATTCCCCTTTCCAGTTTGGCTGCTAGGCCTCATTTGATGTTCTCTCCCTGCAGTTTCCCCAGTTCTATCCATTGCTTTTTCTTCTTTGAGATTCGACATCTTTATTGCTTATAAACACTGGCTTTTTCTGCTGATGCTCAGCATAGAGACACAAAGTTTTGAATATAAGATAAACTGAAAGAATGTTAGAGCAAAAACTTGAAAGGCATATAATGAACGGAGAGAGGGGAAATTGGAGGGAGTGTGGGAACGTGGGAATAAGTTAGCTTTGTCTTCTGAAAAGGGTATATATCAAATATGCTTATCATCTCTGTATAAGTTATGTAATATAACTTCAGTGAAAATTTGCATATTGGTATACTGATTTGAGTGTGACTATACTCTGAGATGAATCTAATGCTGTGTGTCTTGCAAGAACCCTTGTTTAGCCATCTCCAGTTCACTTGTTTGATCACTCAACAAAGTATGGCTATGACAATGTGGATCATCACCACTCTGATTTACTGGAGTCAGAATGTAAAAATTAACTTACCATGTAATAAAAGTTTAAATACCTCCAAGAGCAATGAATGGCAGTGAATGGCAATTTAAACATATAAAGCCCCAATAGCCCATTCTATAAAGTTTCTAAGTACATCCCATTTTTTTTCATACAATGTAGACTATGACTTAAAACAAAATACACTAGTTACATTTGTCTATTGGCTTGTATATGCAGAATTCTATGTTTACATAAGCATTTCTAGTAAGTTTTTTTATTTTTTAAATTTGTTTCCTGTGATACTTACATTAACCTTTGTAAAGCAATTTTTAGGAAACCATTTGAAAATTGGTGGTTCATGTTCCTTGGAATCTTTTCTTTTACATCACTGTTGGCATTGTCAATAAGCTCAATATTCTGAAATATTGCTTCCCGTGGCAAGCACCTTACTTTTGTTTTTCCCTCTTATTTTTCAGAAATTATTGAGCGACGTGATGGTAACTATTCCCTGACAGTCTTTACACCCATGCTGGTTTAGAATGACTACACTCAGTGTGTGTCAACATTTCCTCTTCCTTCTGGCATGTGCATCTCATGACTCATTCCTCTACTGGATGTCTACTGTCTACCAGTAACACTGGGATTCTCCCATATTAACTTCTGTCCTTTTCTTTTTCCCTCCATATTCTTCATTCCACTTGCTTCTGCTTCAACTATGTCTTTCCTTTCCCATTAACACTGGTTAAATCTTCAAATGCAAATTCATAAAGCAAAGTGATGCATTGATACCATGGTGTCCATGTAACCTGAAGCTTAAGAGTATCCAAACTTGGGTTCTTTACATGATCAGTGGCCCAGGTGTCTGTTTTTGAGGGTGGATGATGTTTATTCCGTATTCTTCAGATATTCACTCTACACCTCTCTTCCAAACTACCCCCCTTTCTGTTATTTCTATTTTCTGTAACATGCTTTCTGTATTTCTTTTTCGAGACATATTAACTCAATTCTTACTTTTACGAACCATGTCATTTCTTTGCTAACAATATTGTATTACCTGCACTTTCACTAAGATTTTAGTAATATTATAGTTAAACAAACAGCCCATTTTTTCCTTTATATATTGGTGTATATATGTATATAAGTACAAATACACACTCAGAAACACACAAACACATGAAATTTCAGGGAAATTTACTTAATTTAGGAGTTTTATCAGAAAATCAAAATTAAATGAAAATTAGTGTGCATAATAGACCATTCAAAACTTTAAAGCATGAGGGAAAACTAGGATCTTGACAAAAATGACTTTATAGTTTACACATATAGTTTTGGTCATTTGGTTTTTCATGGAGAAAAAATATATTTCTGAAAATCACAGGACAGAAAGTTAAATAATCAGAAATGCAGTTTAACAGAGCATGACAGATTTCTTTAAAATCAATACAAACATTTATATTTAGAATTAGTATGTGCATCTAAACACTTAAAAAACATAAAGTACTACAAAGTGCAAAATCCCACAATCCATCCAGCTTCCCCACGCCCCAAAAAAACAAAAAGGGATCAGGGCCGGTTAAATGGCCAAATTGCCTGTGCACTGGCATCCATAAAATCCCAGCTTGTGTTCTGAGTGCTGCAGTTCTGATCCGTTTGTTGTTTGTGGCTTGGGGAAGTTGCAGAAGAGTGCTCATGTCCTTGGATCCCTGCACCCATGTGAGAGACACAAAAGATGCTTCTTGTTTCTGATATAGCCTCCTGGTGTCAAGTTGGGCTATTGTGGATGGACTCAGGCTTTCTAGGGTGGATGTCGACACAATACATACTTCCTGCAGTGATATCAAGAGCAAACATCACTCATTCCCTTTAAATAAAGACACTATTGTTAGAGAATTCTAACAATGAAATTTTATATGCAGAGCATACAGAAGTATTTTCAGATGGTAACTTTTCTGGTAGCACTGAAGTTGAATAGCAAAGATTCACAACAACGAACATCATATATTTGCAGTATTTCACTTGTCAAAATTAGCCCCTTTGCAATTATTACACTGAGTGTGCAAAACTCCCTTGTCATATCTTGATATTTACATGAGATTTTCATTTTGTTTCTCAGAAGCACCTCAGACTAACACTGGTAAGTTGAGCAGTTTTGCTTTGTTTTGACATCCATCATCCAAACCATAATGTGGTGTTTCCTTGCACTTCTCTGTTGACTAGTGTTCCTGAGCATGTGTTTTCGAGTGTCCTTCAGCCCTGTGCATCTCATTCTTTAAGAAATGTTGTTTATATGTTTGGCCATTCTGAACTGGATTACATTTTTTTTTTGATTTTGAGACTCCTTATATGTTCTTGAAATATATCAGAAGGATAAAGTTTCTCTTTTCTAAGAAAGTTCTTTTCTACAAAATTTCATTGAGCACAAATTCCCGGTCATGCCTCATTTAGTGCATGCATTTCTGTGCAGATGATCTTGCTCCAAACCTTATACAGAAGAGAGTAAACCCTAGACGGGTTAAGTAAACTCCTCTTTCTGTGAGTCTTTCAAAATACGCACACAGCTATTCATCATCGCTCAAAAACTAATTTTTAGCCTCAGTGTAGCGCTGCTTTTGATCATGGTAGTGCAGTATGAACAAGTACTTACCTGATCTTACCTGACACAATTGCCTCTTCCAAATGTGGTACATTTTCTTTCTTATGAACATTCTGTGACAGGACATGTTGATTGTGAAAGAGTACCTCTTTGGGAACTATGGGATACAGTCTTTACCCTAGGGAAAGCAAGATCACTTAGTAATGTTAATTTATCTTTCAGCATCATCTTACAAAAATGGACATAAGCAAACAAGCATGACAACTGTATACCTGCATGCTTTCACTCCACTTGCCTTAAGCTCTGCAAGGTCTGCACTTTAGCTTGAATGCTGACTTTACCAGTTGGGTTGCTGCTAGACCTCAATATGATGGTCTCTCCCTTCCGTTTCTCTCCCATTTCTATCTACTGCTTTTTCTTCTTTGAGGCTCTGCATCTGTATTCCTTATTAACACTGGCTCTTTCTGCTGATGCTCAACAGAGAGATGCAAACTTGTGATTATGAAACACATTGTAGGAGTGTTAGAGCAAAACCTTAAATGCCACGTAAGGAAGGGAGGAAGATGGGAACTGGAGGAAGGGTGCAAAGTTTGCAGGAAACTAGCATGATCTTCTTCGAAGCGTATTTATCACGCATGTTTATCATCTTTTTATAGAAGTCATTTAATATGATTTCAGTTGTATTAGTATATTGGTATACTGATTTGAGTGTGACTACTCTCTGAGACAGATCTAATAATGGAGTTCTTATAAGACCCGTGGTTTAGGCATCTCCAGCTCATTTATATGATCACTCAAAAAAGCATGACTGTTAAATAAGGATCATTCCGACTCTAATGTCCTGGAATCAAAGAATGTAATGAGTAACTAATCATGCAGTGAAAGTCCAAATTCCATCAAACAGGAAACACCAACAATTTTAAATCTTATCCCCCAGTGTCCCATTTTCTAAAGATTTATAATACATTCCATTTTCACAAGTTTCATATAAAGTAGAGCATGATTGAAAACAAAATATACTGTTTAAATGTATGTAAATCTGAGAGTTCTAAGCTTGCATTTGCATTTTGGACAAATTTATTATGTTTTCATTTTTTTCTGTGATATTTATTTATCGACATTTCTATAAAACTTTGAAGAAAACTATGACAAAGCTAGAGTAAATGTTCCCTGGCAGCCCTTTTTCTCTGTCAGAGTTCATTTTAAGTTCAGATTAGGTTAAATTATGCTTCACAGAACAAATGACTTCATTTTTATTTTTCCAACTTATTTCTCAGGAAAAGCAGTGCAAACAGCCTGGCGTGTTCAGAACCAATTAGCTGCAGAAAAAAGTAAGTGGAATATTGGTTACAACTCACTGACCGTCTTTACTCCCATGCCACTTTAGAATGACTGCTATCTGGGTGTGTGGCAACATTTCTACCTTCTCTCCCCTTCACCCCATGCGCCTCTCATGACTCACAATCTCCTGCATGTCTACTATCTCTGCTCTACCCTGGGATTCTCCCATATTAACTTCTCTCCACTTCTCTTCCCCTCCGTTTTATCATTCCTCTTCCTTCTGGTTCAGCCATGTCCTTCCTTTCCCGTTAACATCGGTTTATTCTGTGCCCACATTGTTGAAATCCAAGTCCATAAATCAGGATGAATATTTACTTGTACGAGTGTGTGTGTGTGTGTGTGTGTGTGTTTGTGTATGCAACTAAATACATACAGAAACAAATATATAGTGTTCCAATGTACAAGAACCGCCAAAATGCAGCCTTTGAACAAACAACCTCAGAATCAGGGCCGGTTCCATGGCCAAATTGGCTGAGCTTCTGCCTGTGCAGTGAGTGCTCCACTTCTCACCCAATTGCTGTTTGTGGCTTGGGGAAGCTGCAGAAGAGTGCTCATGTCCTTGGATCCCTGCACCCATGTGAGAGACACAAAGTATGCTTCTTGTTTCTGATATAGCCTCCTGGTGTCAAGTCGGGCTATTGTGGATGGACTCAGGCTTTCTAGGGTGGATGTCGACACAATACATACTTCCTGCAGTGATATCAAGAGCAAACATCATTCATTTCCTTTAAATAAAGACACTATTGTTAGAGAATTCTAACAATGAAATTTTATATGCAGAGCATACAGAAGTATTTTCAGATGGTAACTTTTCTGGTAGCACTGAAGTTGAATAGCAAAGATTCACAACAACGAACATCATATATTTGCAGTATTTCACTTGTCAAAATTAGCCCCTTTGCAATTATTACACTGAGTGTGCAAAACTCCCTTGTCATATCTTGATATTTACATGAGATTTTCATTTTGTTTCTCAGAAGCACTTCAGACTGACACTGGTAAGTTGAGCAGTTTTGCTTTGTTTTGACATCCATCATCCAAACCATAATGTGGTGTTTCCTTGCACTTCTCTGTTGACTAGTGTTCCTGAGCATGTGTTTTCGAGTGTCCTTCAGCCCTGTGTATCTCATTCTTTAAGAAATGTTGTTTATATGTTTGGCCATTCTGAACTGGATTACATTTTTTTTTTGATTTTGAGACTCCTTATATGTTCTTGAAATATATCAGAAGGATAAAGTTTCTCTTTTCTAAGAAAGTTCTTTTCTACAAAATTTCATTGAGCACAAATTCCCGGTCATGCCTCATTTAGTGCATGCATTTCTGTGCAGATGATCTTGCTCCAAACCTTATACAGAAGAGAGTAAACCCTAGACGGGTTAAGTAAACTCCTCTTTCTGTGAGTCTTTCAAAATATGCACACAGCTATTCATCATCACTCAAAAACTAATTTTTAGCCTCAGTGTAGCGCTGCTTTTGATCATGGTAGTGCAGTATGAACAAGTATTTATCTGATCTTACCTGACACAATTGCCTCTTCCAAATGTGGTACATTTTCTTTCTTATGAACATTCTGTGACAGGACATGTTAATTGTGAAAGAGTACCTCTTTGGGAACTATGGGATACAGTCTTTACCCTAGGGAAAGCAAGATCACTTAGTAACGTTAATTTATCTTTCAGCGTCATCTTACCAAAAACGGACATAAGCAAACAAGCATGACAACTGTATACCTGCATGCTTTCACTCCACTTGCCTTAAGCTCTGCAAGGTCTGCGCTTTAGCTTGAATGCTGACTTTACCAGTTGGGTTGCTGCTAGACCTCAATATGATGGTCTCTCCCTTCCGTTTCTCTCCCATTTCTATCTATTGCTTTTTCTTCTTTGAGGCTCTGCATCTGTATTCCTTATTAACACTGGCTCTTTCTGCTGATGCTCAACAGAGAGATGCAAACTTGTGATTATGAAACACATTGTAGGAGTGTTAGAGCAAAACCTTAAATGCCACGTAAGGAAGGGAGGAAGATGGGAACTGGAGGAAGGGTGCAAAGTTTGCAGGAAACTAGCATGATCT
This sequence comes from Ochotona curzoniae, assembly GCF_017591425.1. NCBI lineage: Eukaryota > Metazoa > Chordata > Mammalia > Lagomorpha > Ochotonidae > Ochotona > Ochotona curzoniae. Next base: position 11,083 of record NW_024465952.1, on the reverse strand, counting down.
TCTTCGAAGTGTATTTATCACGCATGTTTATCATCTTTTTATAGAAGTCATTTAATATGATTTCAGTTGTATTAATATATTGGTATACTGACTTGAGTGTGACTACTCTCTGAGACAGATCTAATAATGGAGTTCTTATAAGACCCGTGGTTTAGGCATCTCCAGCTCATTTATATGATCACTCAAAAAAGCATGACTGTTAAATAAGGATCATTCCCACTCTAATGTCCTGGAATCAAAGAATGCAATGAGTAACTAATCATGCAGTGAAAGTCCAAATTCCATCAAACAGGAAACACCAACAATTTTAAATCTTATCCCCCAGTGTCCCATTTTCTAAAGATTTATAATACATTCCATTTTCACAAGTTTCATATAAAGTAGAGAATGATTGAAAACAAAATATACTATTTAAATGTATGTAAATCTGAGAGTTCTAAGCTTGCATTTGCATTTTGGACAAATTTATTATGTTTTCATTTTTTTCTGTGATATTTATTTATCGACATTTCTATAAAACTTTGAAGAAAACTATGACAAAGCTAGAGTAAATGTTCCCTGGCAGCCCTTTTTCTCTGTCAGAGTTCATTTTAAGTTCAGATTAGGTTAAATTATGCTTCACAGAACAAATGACTTCATTTTTATTTTTCCAACTTATTTCTCAGGAAAAGCAGTGCAAACAGCCTGGCCTGTTCAGAACCAATTAGCTGCAGAAAAAAGTAAGTGGAATATTGTTCTTATATGTTCTTGAAATATATCAGAAGGATAAAGTTTCTCTTTTCTAAGAAAGTTCTTTCCGACAAAATTTCATTGAATTTCATTGAATTTGATTGAACAGGGAGTGAACTCATCTCTGACTCAGTAAACTGCATCAATGTGCCTTCTACCCAAGACAGGACTCTGCAGCCCTCAGATCTGATGGCTAGCAGAACAAGAACTCTAGTAGTGGTATGTAGGTGCCATTTCGTACACTGTAGCAAAAGCTTTAGGACTACAGGGGACAAAAGTGTCCTGTACTTGTGCCGAGTTCGCAAGAACTCACTGAGTTCTGTGGATTGCACTGGTCATGCAGGAAAATAATACCAGCTGTGGCATCGTACCAATCAAAATAGGTCTGTGTGGCACCCAGACCTAACATCCAACAGCTTCCGACAAGATCAGTGCCATCAAGAACCTAGCTATTTGGCACACCTCATGTCTCTCTAATCCTGGAATCTGCTCTAAACAGAAGTGGAAAAAGAGGTTGTACAGACAATGGTGCAGCCTCACACAGTATCACAGGAGGTGGAGACTGGTGAGCCAGGAGCAGGGGCTGTATAGACCACAGTGGAAATCTAACAAAAGGACCCAGACTTGAAACTTACTGGAAGAAGTGGCATAATTGGCTGCAAACAAAGAGTTGCAACTGCAATTAATAACTTCAAACTGTTGACTTCTGGGTGACACTGCCTAAAAACCTGCCCCAGTATTACTGGTGAAAGGAATGATTCAACAAGAAGCAATCACCATCATTAATGTTTATGCACCAAATTCCAACGCGCCTAGTTATGTGAAGCAATTACTTACAGACTTAAGGGAAGACATAGATACTCATGCAATATTTGTAGGTATCTCAACACACTTTTAATGGTCTATGAAACAAAAACTCAACAAAGAAACAACAGAGCTCACACAAACAATAGAACAACTGGACTTAGTAGACATATATAGAACTTTTTATCCTAAGGCCACAGAGTATACATTCTTCTCAGCGGTGCACGGTACCTTCTCCAGAATCGACCACATGATAGGACACAAAGCAAATCTAAATAACTTCCAACAGATTAGAATCATACCATGTACCCTCTCAGACCACCATGGAATGAAACTGGAAATCAACAACTCAAAACTCCCCAGGTAATATAGACACTCTTGGAAGTTGAACAATATGCTATTAAACGAACAATGGGTCAGAGAAGAAATTAAAGATGACTTCAAAAAATTTATGGAAACCAATGAAAACTCTGATACAACATTCCAAAACTTATGGGACACCGCCAAAACAGTGCTACGAGATAGATTCGTCGCAATTGGAGCCCATGTCAAGGCCCAAGAAAGACGCCAAATACAGGAACTAACCACACACCTCCAGGAAATGGAAAAACAGCAACAGAAGAGCCCCACACATAATAGGAAACAAGAAATCATCAAAACAAGGGAGGAGATAAACCAAATATAAATGAAAAAGTACTATACATAAAATCAACAAATCAAAAAGTTGGTGCTTTGAGAAAATAAACAAAATAGACACTCCACTGGCCCGACTGACCAAAAAACAACAAGAGAAAGCAAGAATCATCAGCATTAAAGACGAAAAAGGCAACATAACAACAGACACTGCAACCATTAAGAAAATAATTAGTAATTACTACAAAGAACTGTACTCCCACAAATTTGAGGACCACCAAGAAATGGAAAAGTTCTTACACTTACACCACTTACCAAAACTTAGTCCAGAGGCAACTGCAGAATTAAATAAACCCATAACTGAGACAGAGATTGAAACAGTCATCAAGGATCTCCCAACAAAGAAAAGCCCAGGCCCAGACGGCTTCACTACAGAATTCTACAAAACATTCCGAACAGAACTAACCCCAATCCTCTACAAGCTCTTCAAAACAATAGAGAAGGAAGCAACCCTTCCAAACTCATTCTATGAAGCCAACATCACCTTAATCCCAAAACCGGACAGAGAACCATCAGAGAAGGAAAACTACAGACCTATTTCTCTGATGAACATTGATGCTAAAATTCTCAACAAAATCCTAGCCAATAGAATTCAAAAAATCATCAGACAGATCATTCATCCGGATCAAGTAGGATTCATCCCTGGAATGCAGGGATGGTTCAACATATGGAAATCCATAAATGTGATACACCACATACAAAAACTGAAAAATAAGAACCACATAATAGTGTCAATAGATGCAGAAAAAGCTTTCAACAAGATCCAACACCTCTTCGTGCTAAAAACTCTAGCCAAGGTAGGCATAGATGGAAAAATCCACAGCATAATCAAAGCAATCTATGAAAAACCCAACGCCAGCATCATACTGAATGGAGAAAAGTTAGAACCCTTCCCACTGAGATCTGGAACAAGACAAGGATGCACACTATCTCCACTGCTATTCAACATAGTCCTAGAGGTACTTGCAGAGGCCATAAGACAAGAAAAAGAAATCAAAGGCATACAGATGGGGAACAAAGAAGTCAAGCTTTCACTATATGCAGATGACATGATCCTATACATAGAAAAGCCAGGAGACTCAATACAGAAACTGCTAGAACGTATACAAGAGTTTGGCAGAGTGGCAGGGTACAAAATTAATGAACAAAAATCAACAGCCATTGTGTACGCAAACAGCCCCAAGATGGAAAAAGACCTAACCAGCAAGATACCATTCAAAATAACAGAGAAAAGTATGAAGTATTTGGGAATACATCTAACTAAAAGTGTAGGAGACCTATTCGAAGGAAACTACAAACTACTCAAAAAAGAAATTGAACAAGCCCTCAAAAGATGGAGTAACATCCCATGCTCCTGGATAGGTAAAATCAACATCATTAAAATGTCTATACTACCACAAGCAATATACATTTTCAACGCAATTCCAATCAAATTGACCAAAACATTCTTCACAGAACTGGACACAATGATTCAAAAGTTCATCTGGAAGCATAAAAAACCACGAATAGCTAGAACCATCCTAAAGAACAAGAAGTTAGCAGGGGGAATCACAGTTCCGGACCTCTGGACATAATATAGGGCTGTGGTTATTAAAACAGCCTGGTACTGGCACAAAGATAGACAGGAAGATCAATGGAATAGAATAGAAGCACCAAAAGGGAACCCACACAGATCCAGCCAAATGATCTTTGACAAAAACACCAAGGAGAGCTCAAGCAAGTGGGAAGGCCTCTTCAGTAAATGTTGTTGGGACAACTGGCTGATAGCCTGCAGAAACAAAAGAATAGACCCACACCTATCACCATACACTAAGATTCAATCTACATGGATAAAAGACCTAAACCTACATCCAGAAACCTTCAAACTCTTGGAAGAAAATGTTGGAAACACCCTGCAAGACCTAGAAGTAGGTCCTGACTTTCTAAGAAGGACGCCAAAAGCAATAGCAGTTAAGAATAGAATAAACAAATGGGACCTCATCAAACTAAGAAGCTTCTGTACAGCAAAGTAAAAAAGCAACCCGCAGAATGGGAGAAGATCTTTGCACACTACATAGGTGATGGGGGGCTAATCTCCAGGATATACAAAGAACTCCAAAACAACCAAAAAACCAAAACAAACAAGCCACTTTATTTCTTTATCTTTTGTCTAAATTTTTGTATATGTGCTTTCTTTGATAAAAATATTGTATCTTCTGCATTTCATGCATATGTGAGGATTCAGTAAATATGCACATATATTCCATGCAATGTATATAAAGTGTTCAAAATTTCTTGATTTAGGAGTCCTACCAGATATTTCAATTATACATGGCCATTGCTATACATATTAGAACTCCTAAATTTCAGAGGCTTGACATAAAAATAAAATCTTGTCAAGGACTACTTTACACATTTTTAAAATTTTATTTTACTTGATTAAATATAAATGTTATTTTCTTGAATTGGATATCATTTGACAGAAACTTTTTTATTTCCATCAATAAATTCACACCATGACTAATTTCATTTCTGGAAGACTATACCATTGCTTCATAGAGAACAGTTTCCAAAGGTCCCTGAATAGACAGTGAAATAGTCAACTACCTAGGTTGATAGAGCAAAACTGATTTCTTTAAAGTCAATATAAATATTTACTTTTAGACATATATATGTGGTTCTAAATACTTAAAACAAAACAAAACTTGAAGGGCTCCAAAGCACAAGAAGCACCAAAACAAACACAGCATTCCTTTTCTTGATTTTTACTTTTGCAGACTTTTAAACATTTAAGAATCAAGGCTGGGGCCATGAGCTTCTGCTTCTGCACTGGCATCTCACAAGGGTGCCACGTTGTATTCTGGATGCTCTGCTTCTAATCCATCTCTCTGCTTGTGCCTTGAAAAAGCTGCAGAAGAGGGCTCATGTACTTGGATCTCTGCACCCATATTGGAGAATCAAAAGATGCTCCTGGATCCTGCTTCCTGGCTTCTTGTGTCAAATCGGGCTATTGAGGGTGGATTTGAACTATCTAGGGTGGAAAACGACTCAATACACCTTTTCTACTATGATGATGAAACCCTACATCATTCATTTGGTGGGAATCAAGGACACAATTGTTAGAGGAGCCTGTCAATAAGATTTTACATACACAGCACACACAAATGTCTTTAAATGGTAAGCTTGTAGCTAGCCCTGAAGTTGAATAGCCAGGACTCCAACCAAAAGCCACATAGGATTTGTAGCATTTCATATTTGAAAATTACAACCTTTACAATTCTCAACATAATTTATTTACATATTTGTTATATAAAACTGGCTATTACCACATTGTATCTTGATAGTTATTTGCCTTTTCCATTTTGTTTTTCAGAAGTGCTTCAGGCTGGCCCTGGTAAATTCTGTTTTCTTTTGTTTTGATACCTATTTTGCAAACCATGATTCGGTGTTTCTCTACATTTCTCTATTGACTAGTGATTGTGAGCATGTTTTCAAGTATCTCTCAGCCTTGTGCATCTCATACTCCCTTGTCATATCTTGATATTTACATGAGATTTTCATTTTGTTTTTCAGAAGCACTTCAGACTGACACTGGTAAGTTGAGCAGTTTTGCTTTGTTTTGGTATCCATCATTCACACCATAGGGGTGTTTCCTTGCACTTCTCTGTTGACTAGTGTTCCTGAGCATGTGTTTTCCACTGTCCTTCAGCCCTGTGCATCTCATTCTTTAAGAAATGTTGTTTATACGTTTTGCCATTCTGAACTGGATTACATGTTTTTGATTTTGAGACTCCTTATATGTTCTTGAAATATATCAGAAGGATAAAGTTTCTCTTTTCTAATAAAGTTCTTTCCGACACAATTTCAATGAACACAAATTCTCAGCCATGCCTCATTTAGTGTACGCATTTCTGTGCAGATGATCTTGATCCAAACCTTATACAGAAGAGAGTAAACCCTAGACGGGTTAAGTAAACTCCTCTTTCTGTGAGTCTTTCAAAATATGCACACAGCTATTCATCATCACTCAAAAACTAATTTTAGCCTCAGTGTAGCGCTGCTTTTGATCATGGTAGTGCAGTATGAACAAGTATTTATCTGATCTTACCTGACACAATTGCCTCTTCCAAATGTGGTACATTTTCTTTCTTATGAACATTCTGTGACAGGACATGTTCATTGTGAAAGAGTACCTCTTTTGGAACTATGGAACACAATCTTTACCCTAGGGAAAGCAAGATCACTTAGTAATGTTAATTTATCTTTCAGCGTCATCTTACCAAAAACGGACATAAGCAAACAAGCATGACAACTGTATACCTGCATGCTTTCACTCCACTTGCCTTAAGCGTTGCAAGGTCCACGCTTTTGCTTGATTGCTGACTTTACCAGTTGGGATGATGCCAGACCTCAATATGATGGTCTCTCCCTTCCGTTTCTCTCCCATTTCTATCTATTGCTTTTTCTTCTTTGAGGCTCTGCATCTGTATTCCTTATTAACACTGGCTCTTTCTGCTGATGCTCAACAGAGAGATGCAAATTTGTGATTATGAAACACATTGTAGGAGTGTTAGAGCAAAAACTTAAATGCCATGTAAGGAAGGGAGGAAGATGGGAACTTGGAGGTAGTGTGCAAAGTTTGCAGGAAACTAGCATGATCTTCTTCGAAGTGTATTTATCATGCATGTTTATCATCTTTTTATAGAAATTATTTAATATGATTTCAGTTGTATTAGTATATTGGCATACTGATTTGAGTGTGACTGCTCTCTGAGACAGATCTAATAATGGGTTCTTATAAGACCCGTGGTTTAGGCATCTCCAACTCATTTATATGATCACTCAAAAAAGCATGACTGTTAAATAAGGATCATTCCCACTCTAATGTCCTGAAATCAAAGAATGTAATGTAATGCTGTACCTCTGGGATTCTTCCATATTAACTTCTCTCCATTTCTTTTCCCCTTTGTTTCATCATTCCACTTGCATCTTGTTCAGCCTTGTCCTTCCTTTCCCATTAACATCGGTTTATTCTGCGCCCACATTCTGGAAATGCAAGTCCATAAAGCAAAGGCATGTGTTCATACCCTGGTGTCCATGTGACCTGGAGACTAGGAGCATCTGATCTTGGGTTCTTTCCAGGATCAGTGCCCCAGCAGCCTCTACCTCAGGGGGGATGATGACTCAATACATGATTGCTACCTCGATCTGATCATGAGAATCCATATCATCCCTTTGGTGTTAATCAGAGACCCTTGTCTTAGAGGATTGTAACAAAAATTTCAATACACAGACACTGAAATATTTTAAAATGCTAACTATTATTTTTTCCTCAAAATAAGTTTCCTTATTTCCTAATCTCATTCTTGATAGCATATTATTTTTGCACCATGGCTTACGTGCATGCACTTATATCTGTACCATAAACTGGGATTATCTTCATCTTTCTTCCCATAACAAGGATTTTTCCATGTTACTTCACATAGACTTCAGAGCTATGCTGGTGAATTCTGACAGCCATTTAACTCATTTCCCTGTTTTTAACGATTTATATATTTTTATTGCAAAGTCAGATATACAGAAAGGAGGAGGGTTAAAGAGGAATATCTTCCATCAGACGTTCATTCCCCCAGCAGCCGCAATGACCAGAGCTGAGCCAATCCGAAGCCAAGAGCTTGGAGCTTTTCCCAGGTCTCCCATGCGAATGCTGGGTAACAAGGCTTTGGGCCATCCTCAACTGCTCTCCCAGGCCACAAGCAGGGAGCTGGATGGGAAGTGGACCTGCCAGGATTAGTACCGGCATCCACAGGTGATCTTGGTGTGTGCAAGGCAAGGACTTTAACCACTACGCTATTGTGCCGGGCCCTCATTTCACTTTCAAATGATTGCTTCCTTGGTGTCTTTACCTGGCCAGTTCTCTTCTCCTACATACCAATTTTTAGCTCTCCAGTCAATTGATAGCCAATCTGCTCTTCTTTGACCAACCACCCCCTTTTTCTGTTATGTCTGTTTCCTGTATTATGTCCTCCCCTTTTTTCCTTATCTTTTCTCTCCTTTCCATTGTTTTCAAACCATGTCTTTTCTTACTAGAAATGTTGTATCGTCTGCATTTCACACGTTTGTGAGTTTCATTGAAATTTCAGTGATACGATGGTTAAGAAAACGGGCTCATACTTTCATGAGTGTGTATATATATAAAATTTCTGGGAAACTGTCATGTTTTCAGACTTTTACCACATATTCCAATTATAACTGACATTTCAAAGTGTATAAGACCTTGCTAATCTTTACGTTATGACAGAAAAATACAATCTTGTAAGGGTGAGTTTCCACATGCATTTTCTTTCATTAGAGTTCATTAAATATGCCAGTTCTTCCTGGAATGGATCATGGGCTGGCATGAATTTCTTACATGAAGGTCCTTAATACTTTTCTTAACCACTGCAGTAATACATTAGCATTCTAGTTGTATACTTGCTAACTTTGTGTTGATGAAAGTATATTATTTTTCCCCGTTGTGGACTCTCTACAATGCCTCTGTATTTAAAGGGATGCAAAATGAAAGTGTAGCAGAAACTGATATGCTCAAATGTGGAGACAGAGAGCAGTATGTCTTCATGCAAACAGAACAAGGATGGACTCTCGGCGGAATGTTTGAAGCTGTCCGGACTATAGGATGCTGGACTCTGATATTGTCCATGCCTACACTGTTAAAGTATACTTATATGGCAGTACAACGGACTTATGACAGCTTAAGAAAGACACCCATTGTAAACTACAGGCGAAACCAGTGGGGAAGGTAGGGGACTTGGGATGACAGACAGGAAATCCCAGTGCCTATTAAACTTTGTCAAACTAAAGAGACAGAGAGAAACAGAGCAAGAGAGAGATAAAAGAAAAGGAAGGAAGGAAGGAAGGAAGGAAGGAAGGAAGGAAGGAAGGAAGGAAGGAAGGAAGGAAGGAAGGAAGGAAGGAAGGGAAAGAAAGAAAGAAAGAAAGAAAGAAAGAAAGAAAGAAAGAAAGAAAGAAAGAAAGAAAGAAAGAAAGAAAGAAAGAAAGAAAGAAAGAAAGAAAGAAAGAAAGAAAGAGAGAAAGAAAAGAAAAGAAAAGAAGAGGAAGGAAGAAAAGAAAGAAGAGGAAGGAAGGAAGAAAAAAGAAACAAAGAAAAGAAAGAAGGAAGGAAAGGAAAGATTGAAATGTTCCCTGGCAAGCATCATCTTATACCACCTTTTGAATTTTCATGAAGTTCAGATGTTCTTAAAATTGGTTCCCACAAAATATTCCTTATGTTGATTTTCCCTCCTTCTTTTACATAAGAACATCAGCGACGTATTGGTAAATATTCCAGGCAGTTTTCAATCCATGCAGCTTTAGAATGATTGCTCTCTGGATGTGTGTACCCGTTTCCAGTTCCTTCTGCCTGTGCATCTCATGATTCAGCCCTCTGAATGTCTACTGTCTCCCCATTACTGGCACTCTTCCATATAAACTTCTCTCCATTTTATATTCCCTTCATTTTTTTGTCACTCCACTTTCTGCTTTGTGCAGCCATGCCCTTCCTTTCCAATTATCACTGGTCTGTTCCCAGATCCTTGAAGTGCAAGTCCAGGAAGCAATGGGATGCGTTGATAACTTGGCATCAACGGGAAATGAAGCCTTGAGGCGTTTAAGCTTGGGTTCTTCCAAGATCAGTGGCACAAAAGTCTCTACTGAGCATATATACTGCCTGATTGCATAATTGCTACTATGCTAATGAGAAACCTCATTGATCATTAAGTGGGAATCACAGACCATATTGCAGAATTCTAACAATAAAATTTTTAATGCAGAGGGCAAAAAGATCTTTTATATTCTATATACCAAAACCTGAATCTCTCATTTTTTTTATATTAAATTCCCTCTTTCCTCATTTCATTCTGTATAGCCTGTTAATTTTCCATTTTGGCGTGTTTCAGTACACATGTATTTTCCATCTCATCTTCGGATACACTTCATCGTAGTGCTGTGAAACACTGCCAACAATGTACTTCATATCACCTAAAATGACTGCTTTTTTGGTGGCTTTATATTCTCAATTCTCTTTTCAAATGTACCATCCCATATTTCTCCCTTCCTCTAGTATCCATTCCACTCTTTTACTCTATTTATAGTGTACAACCAAAATTATTAACATGAGAGAGAAAAAGTCAAATTCTTGAGGAGGATTTACATTTTACATCTGTTTTGCATTTATTCTGGTTGATATAAACATGGAACATTTCTTCCTTAAATGGACTTTAGATAATAGAACCCTATTTTTCAAGGAGGAAAATCATTACAATTCTGGCAAACTATACTCTCCCTTCCTGAAGAAAAGTTTTGGAAGACTCCAGAACAGAAAAATAAATAACCATCAAAATAGATTCACAAGACAAAATAGTTTTTCTAAGCAATGTAAATGTTTAATAATATACATACTGGCAAATGTGTATATATGTACGTGTGTGTTAACACATATATTTACATATAAGGTGAACATTTTTGAGGAATGACAAAGTGCCGAAAACTGCCAGAAACAGCATTTCAAGAAACCTAGGATTCAGGACTGGTGTCATTGTCAATCTGGCTGAGCTACTAATGCCTATAGCACTGGGATCCCACATTACTGCCAGCATGTTCCTTTGTTGCTCCACTTCTGATCAAGTTCCTTGCTGGTGGCTAGGAAAGGCTGCAGAGGCTGACTCATGGCCTTTTATCCCTGCACCCACATGCGAGACTCAGAAAAAGCTCCTGAATCCTGGTTTCAATTCAGGCCATATAAGGCGGAACAGGCCTGAACAGTGTAGAAGAGGACTCAATACATAGGTACTACCATGATAAACAGAACCACGATCAAGTT